>NC_037687.1:9548359-9579308 GCF_003255815.1 Theropithecus gelada
CAAACCCCGCGAAAAACACAGAAAACACAAACAAAAACAAAAAAAAAAAAAAAAAAAAAAAAAAAAAAAAAAAAAAAAAAAAAAAAAAAAAAACTCCTAGGTTAGGGGTTTTCCAAAGACAGTTTGGGGGAAGGGGTGGGGATGGCCGGGTAACAGGTGCTTGCTGCTGATTGGTTGGGGCAGAGATGAAATCATAGGGGGTCAAAGCCGTCCTACAGACTGAATCGATTTTGGGTGGGGCCATAGGAGCAGGGTTGGCGGGTCTGTGTGGAGTGTTAGGTGTCAGACATGCAATAAAACCCGAACGGGTATCTCAAAAGGCCAATCTGGGGTTCAGCAATAGTGATGTTATTTGCAGGAGTAATTGGGGAAGTTGCATATTTCATAACCTCTGGAATAGTGGCTGACATTTATGTCTGCATCTCAGCAGGAGTCAGGCTCCTCTCCTTCCCACAGCCTGATGGTCCCCCATTAGTTTTACCAAAGTGGTTGAGTTTTGGGCAAAGCTTATTATCATTTAAACTATAGCCTAAATATTTCTTAAAGTTACCTCAGCCCAATAGCCCAGGAAATATTAAGGGAAAAGGAAGATGGGGGGGTGGGTTGGCTCAGATCTCTTTCACTGTCATAATTTCCTGATATATATATTTTTGAGACAGGGTCTCACTCTGTTACCCAGGCTAGAGTGCAGAGGTGCAATCAGTTCACTGCAGCTTCAACCTCCCCAGACTCAAGTGACCCGCCTATTCTAGAGTTCATTCAGCCTCACAAAATGTTGGAATTACAGGCGTGAGCCACCTCGATTGTCCTGATATTTTTGCAAAGGCAATGGTCAACGAAGAGTCGAACTCTGTAAAACATTTGAAGATATTGATTTTGAGCCAAATAAGAGTGACCATGACCATGGCCCACGACACAGCCCTCAGGATGTCCTGAGAACATGTGACAAGGGTGGTTAGGGTGCAGCTTGGTTTTATGCATTTTAGGGAGACAGGAGACATCAACCAAATACATTTAATAAATACATTGGCTTGGTCCAGAAAAGCAGGACAACTCAAAGCGGGAAGCTTCCACGCTATAGGTAAATTTAAACTTTTCTTTCTTTCTTTTTTTTTTTTTTTTTGAGATGGAGTTTCACTCTTGTTGCCCAGGCTGGAGTGCAATGGCCTGATCTCGGTTCACAGCAACCTCTGCCCTCCCAGGTTCAAGCCATTCTCCTGCCTCAGCCTCTGGAGTAGCTGGGATTACAGACATGTGCCACCACACCCGGCTAATTTTGTATTTTTAGTAGAGATGGGGTTTCTCCATGTTGGTCAGGCTGGTCTCAAACTGCCGACCTCAGGTGATCCGCCTGCTTCAGCCTCCCAAAGTGCTGGAATTACAGGCGTGAGTCACCACGCCCAGCCAATTTAAACATTTTCTAGTTGACAATTGGTTGAGTTTGTCTAAATACCTGGGATCAGTGGAAAGGAATGTCTGTGGCCAGGCATGGTGGCTCATGCCTGTAATCCCAGCATTTTGGGAGGCCGAGGCGGGCGGATAACCTGAAGTCAGGAGTTCGAGACCAGCCTGGCTGACATGGTGAAACCCTGTTTCTAATAAAAATACAAAAATTAGGCAGACGTGGTGGCACCCGCCTGTAGTCCCAGCTACTTGGGAGGCTAAGGCAGAAGAATCGCTTGAACCTGGGAGGCAGAGGTTGCAGTGAGCCGAGATCATGACACTGCACTCCAGCCTGGGTGACAGAGCAATACTTCATCTAAAAAAAAAAAAAAAGGCCGGGCGTGGTGGCTCAAGCCTGTAATCCCAGCACTTTGGGAGGCCGAGACGGGCGGATCATGAGGTCAGGAGATCGAGACCATCTTGGCTAACACAGTGAAACCCCGTCTCTACTAAAAAATACAAAAAGCTAGCCGGGTGAGGTGGCGGGCGCCTGTAGTCCCAGCTGCTGGGGAGGCTGGGGCAGGAGAATGGCGCAAACCCGGGAGGCGGAGCTTGCAGTGAGCTGAGATCCGGCCACTGCACTCCAGCCCGGGCGACAGCGCGAGACTCCGTCTCAAAAAAAAAAAAAAAAAAAAAAAAGGGCCAGGAGTGGTGGCTCACGTCTGTAATCCCAACACTTTGGAAGGCCGAGGTGGGCAGATCACGAGGTCAAGAGATCGAGACCATCTGGCCAACATGGTGAAACCTCGCCTCTACTAAAAATACAAAAATTAGCTGGACACGGTGGCGGCTGCCTATAGTCCCAGCTACTCAGGAGGCAGAAACAGGAGAATCGTTTGAATCTGGGAGGTGGAGGCTCCAGTGAGCCAAGATCGTGCCACTGCACTCTAGCCTGAGCAACAGAGTGAGATCCTATCTCAAAAAAAAAAAAAAAAAGGCTGGGCGGGCACGGTGGCTCACGTCTGTAATCCCAGCACTTTGGGAGGCTGAGGTGGGCACATCACGAGGTCAGGAGATCAAGACCATCCTGGCTAACACAGTGAAACCCTGTCTCTACTAAAAATACAAAAAATTAGCCGGGTGTGGTGGCGGGCGCCTGTAGTCCCAGCTACATGGGAGGCTGAGGCAGGAGAATGGCATGAACCCAGGAGGCAGAGCTTGCAGTGAGCCGAGATGGCACCACTGCACTCCCGCCTGGGCGACACAGCGAGATTTCTTTTCAAAAAAAAGAAAAAAGAAAGGAATGTCTCAGTTGTGATGATAAGAGGTAGGGGAGACCAAAATTTTACTATGCAGATGAAGCTTTTAGCTAGCACGCTTCCGAGAAATACGTTGTAAAATGTTTCTTATCAGACTTAAAGTCTGTGTTGATGTTTTTTTTTTTTTTTTTTTTTGAGACGGAGTCTCGCTCTGTCGCCCAGGCTGGAGTGCAGTGGCACAATCTCGGCTCACTGCAAGCTCCGCCTCCCGGGTTCACGCCATTCTCCTGCCTCAGCCTCCCGAGTAGCTGGGACTACAGGCGCCCACCACCGCGCCCGGCTAATTTTTTTCTATTTTTAGTAGAGACGGGGTTTCACCATGGTCTCGATCTCCTGACCTTGTGATCCGCCCGCCTCGGCCTCCCAAAGTGCTGGGATTACAGGCGTGAGCCACCGCGCCCGGCCTAATCCCGGAGAGGTATGATGAGACATGTTCGACCCCCACTTCCCACTATGGCCTGAAACAGTCTCCCAGGGTAATTTTTTTTTTTTTTTTGGACAGAGTTTCGTTCTTGTTGCCCAGGCTGGAGATCTCGGCTCACTGCAACTTCTACCTCCCAGGTTCAAGTGATTCTTCTGCCTCAGCCTCCCGAGTAGCTGGGATTACAGGCATGTGCCACCACGCCCGGCTAATTTTGTATTTTTAGTAGAGAAGGGGTCTCTCTATGTTGGTCAGGCTGGTCTTGAACTCCCGACCTCAGGTGATCTGCCGCCTCAGCCTCCCAAAGTGCTGGGATTACAGGCATGAGTCACTGCGCCCGGCCTTTGGGTCTTTTTTAATTTTTTTTTTTTTTTTTTTTTGAGACGGAGTCTCGCTCTGTCACCCAGGCTGGAGTGCTGTGGCCGGATCTCAGCTCACTGCAAGCTCCGCCTCCCGGGTTCACGCCATTCTCCTGCCTCAGCCTCCGGAGTAGCTGGGACTACAGGCGCCCGCCACCTCGCCCGGCTAGTTTTTTTGTATTTTTTAGTAGAGACGGGGTTTCACCGTGTTCGCCAGGATGGTCTCGATCTCCTGACCTTGTGATCCGCCCGTCTCGGCCTCCCAAAGTGCTGGGATTACAGGCTTGAGCCACCGCGCCCGGCCCTTTTTTAATTTTTAATTAGAGACAGAGTCTCGCTCTGTCGCCCAGGCTGGAGTGCAGTGGCGCTACCTTGGCTAACTTCAAGCTCCACTTCCCGGGTTCATGCCATTCTCCTGCCTCAGCCTCCCAAGTAGCTGGGACTACAGGCGCCTGCCACCATGTCCGGCTAATTTTTTGTATTTTTGCATTTTTTTTACAAAAAAGAGGCCGTGCCCGGCCTCTCAGGTTAAATTTTAAGAGCCCTAGCTGAGGAGGAAGTTCATTCAGATGGCTTAGGGGGGCCTTAGAATTTTATGTCTAAGGCTGGGCACAGTGGCTCACATCTGTAATCCCAGCACTTTGGGAAGCCGAGGCCAGCGGATCACTTGAGGTCAGGAGTTTGAGACTAGTCTGGCAAACATGGCGAAACCCCATCTCTACTAAAAACACAAAAATCTGAACCGGGTGTGATGGCGGGCTGTAATCCCAACTACTCAGGAGGCTGAGACAAGAGAATCCCTTGAATCTGTGAGGCAGGTTATTACATATGTGAGCCACTATGGCTGACCAATATGCATTCTTTTTGACATCAGAAGTTAATTTTTTTTTTTTTTTTTTTTTTTTTTTTTTTTTTGAGACGGAGTCTCGCTTTGTCGCCCAGGCTGGGGTGCAGTGGCCGGATCTCAGCTCACTGCACTGCAAGCTCCGCCTCCCGAGTTTACGCCATTCTCCTGCCTCAGCCTCCCGAGTAGCTGGGACTACAGGCATCCGCCACCTCGCCCGGCTAGTTTTTTTTTGTATTTTTTTTAGTAGAGACGGGGTTTCACCGTGTTAGCCAGGATGGTCTTGATCTCCTGACCTTGTGATACGCCCGTCTCGGCCTCCCAAAGTGCTGGGATTACAGGCGCGAGCTACCGCGCCCGGCCCAGAAGTTAATTTTTAATGAAAATTTCATGTCTAAACACAAATATCCATCAATGGGTGGATGAACAAATTGTGCTAGATTCATACAACAAAATACTACTACTCAGAGATAAAAGGAACAACAGTTGGTTCCTAAAACAACCTGGATGAACCGTGAAATCACGACGCTGAGTAAAAGACAAGCCCTCGTTGCTGGGAGTGGTGGCTCACGCCTGTAATCCCACCACTTCGGGAGGCCGAGGCAGGTGGACCACCTGAGGTCAGGAGTTAGAGACCAGCCTGACCAACATGGAAAAACCTTGTCTCTACTAAAAATACAAAATTAGTCAGGTGTGGTGGCGCATGCCTGTAATCCCAGCTACTCAGGAGGCTGAGGCAGGAGAATTGCTTCAACCCGGGAGGCAGGGGTTGAGGTGAGCCGCGATCATGTTACTACACTCCAGCCTGGGCAACAAGAGCGAAACTCCATCTCAAAAACACAAAAACAAACAAACAAACAAACAAAACAAAACAAAAACAAACAAAAAAGACAAGACCTCTTCCTCACCACAGAAAGTATACACTATGTGATTCCATTTACATAAAATCCAGTGAAGGCCGGGAATGGTGGCTCATGCCTGTGATCCCAGCACTTTGGGAGGCCGAGGCGGGTGGCTCACAAGATCAGGATATCGAGACCATCCTGGCTAACACAGTGAAACCCAGCCTCTACTAAAAACATACAAAAAAATTAGCCAGGCATGGTGGCGGGCACCTGTAGTCCCAGCTACTCGGGTGGCTGAGGCAGGAGAATGGCATGAACCCGGGAGGCAGAGCTTGCAGTGAGCCGAGATTGCGCCACTGCACTCCACCCTGGGTGATAGAGCGAGACTCTGTTTCAAAAAAAAAAAAAAAAAAAAATCCAAGGAAAAGCAAAAATAATCTGTAGCGACAGAAAGCAGATCTCCAGTTGCTTAGGGAGAGAGAGATGCCAAAGAGCACAGGAAACTCTTAGGGGTGATGGTTTCATGAGCGTCCACACATGTCAAAGCTCATCAAATTGTGTACTTCAAATATGTGCAATTTTTATTTATGTATTTATTTTTCAAAACAGAGTTTACTTTTTTTTTTTTTTTTTTTTTTTTTTGAGACGGAGTCTCGCTCTGTCACCCAGGCTGGAGTGCAGTGGCCGGATCTCAGCTCACTGCAAGCTCCGCCTCCCGGGTTCACGCCATTCTCCTGCCTCAGCCTCCCGAGTAGCTGGGACTATAGGCGCCCGCCACCTCGCCCGGCTAGTTTTTTGTATTTTTTAGTAGAGACGGGGTTTCACCGTGTTAGCCAGGATGGTCTCGATCTCCTGACCTCGTGATCCGCCCGTCTCGGCCTCCCAAAGTGCTGGGATTACAGGCGTGAGCCACCGCGCCCGGCCCAGAGTTTACTCTTGTTGCTCAGGCTGGAGTGCAATGGCAAGATCTCGGCTCACAGCAACCTCCGCCTCCTGGGTTCAAACAATTCTCCTGCCTCAGCCTCCCGAGTAACTGGGATTAGAGGCATGCGCCACCACGCCTGGCTAATTTTGTATTTTTAGTAAATTTTGTATTTATTCATGGGGTTTCTCCATGTTGGTCAGGCTGGTCTTGAACTCCCAACCTCAGGTGATCTTCCCGCCTCTGCCTCCCAAAGTGCTGGGATTATAGGCATGAGCCACTGCGCTCGGCCATATGTGCAATTTATTACACGTTAATTATACCTCAGTGAAGCTGTAGGGGGTTGGCATGGTGGGTAGCTCATGCCCGTAATCCCAGCACTTTGGGAAGCTGAGGCAGGCAGATCGCTTCAGCCCAAAAGTTTGAGACCAGCCTGGGCAATATGGTGAGACCCCATCTCTACAAAAAAAGAAAAATTAGCATGGTGGCATGTGCCTAAAGTCCCAGGTGCTTGTGAGGCTGAGGGGGTAAGGAACACTTGAGCCCTGGAGGTCTAGGCTGAAATAAGCCATGATGCACTCCGGCCTGGGCAACAAAGCAAGACCCTGTCTCGAAAAAAAAAAAATTTTTTTTTTTTTTTTTTAAAGAATGTGTAGGCCAAGTTAACCCTCCAGACAGGCAAAAACGTGTTATGTGTCATAGCCTATAATTTGTACGATAACATCAAGGTCGCTTTGGTCCAAGGGCAGGATCTATGGTGAGTACATATTCTTACACAAGGAACAGTAAATAAAGTAGAAATCCTGGCTGGATGCAGTGGCTCATGCCTGTAATCCCAGCACTTTGGGAGGCCAAGATGGGCAGATGGCTTGAGCCCAAGAGTTCAAGACAAGCCTGGGCAACATGGCAAAACCCTATGTCTACAAAAAAAAAAAAAAAGGCCAGGCATGGTAGTGTGCAGCTATAGTCTCAGTTACTTGGGAGGCTGAGGTGGGAGGACTGCTCGAGCACGGATGAGGGAGGTTGCAGTGAGTCGCAATTGGGCCAGTGCACTCCAGCCTGAGGGACAGAACAAGACTCTGTCTCAAAAAAAAAAAAAAAAAATGTAGGCGAGGCGTGGTGGCTCATGCTTGTAATCCCAGCACTTTGGGAGGCCAAGGTGGGTGGATCACCTGAGATCAGGAGTTCAAGACCAGCCTGACCAACGTGGTGAAACCCCATTTCTATTAAATACAAAACATTAGCTGGGTGTGGTGGCGGGTACCTGTAATCCCAGCTACTCAGGAGGCTGTGGCAGGAATCTCTTGAACCTTAGGGGCAGAGGTTGCAGTGAGTCGAGATTGCACCATTGCACTCCAACCTGGGCAACAAGAACAAAAACTCTGTCTTAAAAAAAAACAAAAAAACAAAAAAAAACAACAACGTAGAGCCGGGCGCGGTGGCTCACGCCTGTAATCCCAGCACTTTGGGAGGCTGAGGCGGGCGGATCACAAGGTCAGGAGATCGAGACCATCCTGGCTAACACGGTGAAACCCCGTCTCTACTAAAAATACAAAAAATTAGCCGGGTGTGGTGGTGGGCACCTGTGGTCCCAGCTACTCGGGAGGCTGAGGCGGGAGAATGGCGTGAACCCGGGAGGCGGAGCTTGCAGTGAGCTGAGATCGCGCCACTGCACTCCAGCCTGGGCGACAGAGCGAGACTCCGTCTCACAAAAAAAAAAAACAAAAAAAAAAAAAAAAAAAAAAAAACAACGTAGAAATGTTGGAGTTGTTCTCAGGAGTTGCGTTAACTGGAAGTCAAGATGGCAGTCGGCATCCAAGATGGAGTCATGACTGCCTTCACAGCCCCTGATGAGGCCCAGTTACTGGGCCTCCCTTTCAGATACTGTTGCATGGCAGCATGGCAGCTTTATATCCTGGGCAAGATTGTGGAGTAAGATTACTCAGGTTCTACTTTACCAGCTATGTTGCTTTGGGCAACTTAACTTCTCTGTGCCTCAGTGTCTTCATCTCTACCTCGCTCAGTGGGCTGCTGATAGAAGTTCATGCATGAAGGACTGAGCACACGGCCTGCCACATAAGAAGCACTCAATAGGCTGGGTGTGGTGGCTCACGCCTGTAATCTCACCACTTTGGGAGGCTGAGGCAGGAGGATCGCTTGAGCCAAGGAGTTTGAGACCAATCTGGGCAACATGGTGAGACCATGTCTCTACAAAAAAAAAAAAAATTATTATTATTATTATTTTTTTGAGATGGAGTCTCGCTCTGTCACCCAGGCTGGAGTGCAGTGGCGCGATCTCTGCTCACTGCAAGCTCCACCTCCCGGGTTCACACCATTCTCCTGCCTCAGCCTCCAGAGTAGCTGGGACTACAGGCGCCCACCACCATGCCCAGCTAATTTTTTGTATTTTTAGTAGAGACGGGGTTTCACCATGTTAGCCAAGATGGTCTCAATCTCCTGACCTCATGATTCGCCTGCCTCGGCCTCCCAAAGTGCTGGGATTACAGGCATGAGCCACCGTGCCCGGCCTATTATTTTTAAAAATTAGCCAGGTGTGGTGGTACATGCCTGTATTCCCAGCTACTGGGGAGGATGACGTGGGAGGACTGCTTGAACCCAGAATTTGAGGCTGCAGTGAGCTACAGTCACACTATTGAACTCCAACTTGGGTGATGGAGTAAGACCGTGTCTCAAAATAAATAAATAAAAATAAAATAATAATAAATGTCAGCTATTGTGATTATGCTTTGCCTTCAGTGGAGGGCAGCCCTGAAGCCCCCAGCCCCTTATCTGGGAGAAAGCAATGATCAGGGGCAGAGAGGTCCCAAAAGGGGAGAAGCTCTGTCTGATATCCCATCACCCCATCACCCCTCGGGTCAAGGCCCATGTTAGAGGTCACTAAGGCAGAATGAATTCTCCATAGGGTAAGCCCAGGAAGAGACACCTGTAACCAGTGTTATGCTGTGGCTCAAGAGAGCCAAATGCTGAATCTTCAATTATTTTGTGAGCCAGTTGTTAAACTGTTGGTAGCTTGAAACCAGCTGTGATCAGACAGTGTTTACAACATAGTAATCAGCAAACGCTACAGATCAGGACTTTCCTCCCCCATCTGCTAGCACTGCCTGTAAACACTTACCTGCTTCAAAATTAATGCCTGCTGGCCAGTCGTGGCGGCTCACACCTGTAATCCCAGCACTTTGGGAGTCTAAGGCAGGCGGATCACTTGAGGCCGGGAGTTTGAGACCAGCCTGACCAACATGGTGAAACTCCATCTCCTAAAAATATAAAAATTAGCTGGGTGTAGTGGCATGTCCTGTAATCCCAGCTACTCGGGAGGCTAAGGCAGGCTGAAACTTAAACCTAGGAGGCAGAGGATGCAGTGGGCTGAGATGGCACCATTGTACTCCAGCTTGGGTGACAGAGTGAGACTTGCTTCTCCAAAACACAAACAAAAAACTAAAATTAATGCCTGCTGCTCCCTTCCTACTGGAAAGGCAGGGAGGAGAAAGAAAGGAAGCTTTTTTCCCGTGGAGTTGTTCCAGGTTGGGGCATCGGCAATACACTTCCAGAACCACCTGCAGAGTCCAGCACAGGGCTGGTGTTGAGTCACCCTCATATTCTCCCAAACTGACCCCAGCTCTCCAGACACTCTCTGCAAGTCTAATAGACCTCATTTCCCTCCTTGACCCCACAGGCTCTGAGACTTCACCAATCTCTATGTTTCCACCTGGTTCAACCCAGCCCCCAGATGTCCTGGGCTGGAGCTGCTGGGGTTGGTCACAGCACTGGACAATCAGACCCTGACTACGGCCACATCAGGGGCACACTCATACCCTAGCCCTCGTGTGACCAGATGGAGAAGGAATTTCAGGTGAGGCTGCTCATGCCTGTAATCCCAGTACTTTGGCAGGCCAAGGCAGGAGGATTATTTGCACTTAGGAGTTAGAGACCAGCCTGGGCAACATAGTGAGACCCCATCTCTACAAAAAATAAAAATTAGCCAGGCGTGATGGCACATTCCTGTAGTCCCAGCTACTTGGGAGGCTGAAGTAGGATGGCTTCAGCCCAGGAGTTCGAGACCAGTCTCGGCAACACAAGGAGACCCCTGTCTCTCTCTCTCTTTCTCGCTATCTATCTATCTATCTATCTATCTATCTATCTATCTTTATTTATTTTTGAAACAGTCTCGCCCTGTTGCCCAGGCTGGAGTGCAGCAGCACGATCTCGGCTCTCTGCAACCTCCCTCTCCAGGGTTCAAGCGATTCTCCTGCCTCAGCCTCCTGAGTAGCTGGGATTATAGGAATGTGCCACCAGGTCCAGTTAATCTTTGTAGTTTTGGTAGAGACAGGGTTTCACCATGTTGGCCAGGCTGGTCTCCAACTCCTGACCTCAAATGATCCTCCCGCCTCGGTGTCCCAAAATGCTGGAATTACAGGCATGGGACACACCGTGCCTGGCACCATCTCCATTAAAAAAAAAAAAAAAAAAGTCAGGTGCAGTGGCTCACACCTGTAATCCCAGCGCTTTGGGATGCTGAGGCAGGCAGATCACAAGGTCAGGAGTTTGAGACCAGCCTGACCAATATGGTGAAACTCCGGCTCTACTAAAAATACAAAAATTAGTCGGGCATGGTGGTGCATGCCTATAATCCCACCTATTTAGGAGGCTGAGGCAGGAGAATCGCTTGATCTTGGGAAGCGGAGGTTGCAGTGAGATGAGATTGTGCCACTGTACTCCAGCCTGGGCGACAGAGCGAGACTCAATTCAAAAAAAAAAAAAAAGAGAGAGAGAGAGAAGGAATTTCTACTGCAACTCTGAGTGGGAAGAGCATGGGAGGAACACCTCCGGCTCTTCTCTGATGGGTGAGTTTGGAATAAGAAACCAAGTGTACCCAGCTCAGCCCTCTTCTCCAACCTGGGTCTAAGTACCAGAGGAGGCATCCTGGCCTGCTGAGTCGGCAGTGAACCCACAGAGCCGGGGCTTAGCCACACACAGCAACGCTCATCTCAGGGGTGGGCGCCCACGATTACAATCTGACACCTGCATCTTTCAAGTGGTTCAGACTCGAAAGGCAGGAAAAGGAGTTGTTACTTACTGAACCCCTAAAGCCTGAGCCACCTGCGAGGCCATGCCCACTCCTGTTCCCATTATCTCCTTTTGTTTATTTATTTTTTTTTTTTAATTTTTTTTTGAGACGGAGTCTCGCTCTGTCACCCAGGCTGGAGTACAGTGGCCGGATCTCAGCTCACTGCAAGCTCCGCCTCCCGGGTTTACGCCATTCTCCTGTCTCAGCCTCCCAAGTAGCTGGGACTACAGGCGCCCGCCACCACGCCCGGCTAATTTTTTGTATCTTTTTAGTAGAGACGGGGTTTCACCGTGTTAGCCCGGATGGTCTTGATCTCCTGACCTCGTGATCCGCCCGTCTCGGCCTCCCAAAGTGCTGGGATTACAGGCTTGAGCCACCGCGCCCGGCCTTGTTTATTTTTTTTGAGACCAGGGTCTCACGCTGTCACCCAGGCTGGAGTGCAGTGGTGATCACAGCTCACTGCAACCTCCAAGTCCCAGGCTTAAGCAATCCTCCTACCTCAGCCTCCTGAATAGTTGGGAAACCAGGGAGTAGCTGGGTAGATACACACCACCACACCTGGCTAATTTTTTCTGTAGAAATAGGGTTTCACCAAGCTGGTCTCGAATTCCTGAACTCAAAGTGATTCGCCTGCCTCAGATGTCCCAGGTTGGCCTTGAACTCCTGGGCTCAAGTCATCCACCCAGCTCAGCCTCCCAAAGTGCTGGGATTACACATGTGAGCCACCATGCCCGGCCCTGACCTCACTTTAGACAGCTCTTCCCCCTGCTCATTCTGCCACACAACCTGCTTTCCGTTTCTGGAAAATGCCAAGTTCATTCTCAGCTGTGCTGGCCTTCCCTCTTTTCCCCTAGCTCTTCTGACTTTTGCTTTCTCTTCACCTCTCAGATCTCAGCACAGAGGCCTGCCCTGCTCACTTAACCATGCAAGTGTGGTTCCATTACATGACCCTGGTGTATTGGCTCAGAGTCTCCAAAATTACAACATGGTGGCCAGGTGCAGTGGCTCACACCTGTAATGCCAGCACTTTGAGAGGCCAAGGCAGGCAGATCATGAGGTCAGGAGTTTGAGATCAGCCTGACCAACATGGTGAAACCCCATCTCTACTAAAAATACAAAAAATTATCTAGGCATAGTGGCAGGCGCCTGTAATCCCAGCTTCTCGGGAGGCTGAGGCAGGAGAATCACTTGAACCCAGGAGGTGGAGGGTGCAGTGAGCCGAGATCGCACCATTGCACTCCAGCCTGAGTGACAGAGTGAGACTCTGTCCCTGCCCAAAAAAATTAAAACATCGATTGGTTTACCTGTTTGTTGTCCTGTCTTCTCCTCTATGAGATCTATGAGGGCAGGGTCTTGTCAGTTTTGTTCATTGTTGTGGCCCAGTTTCCCAGAACCTAAAATAGTGCCTGCAAAATAGTAGAAGCTCAAGACACATTGGTTGAATGAATAAAGTGAATACTTCTTGGGAAAAAAAAAATGATTTTTTTCTTTAATAGCAAAATAATATGTTTTGGAAAATACAGCATATAAAATACAGAAAATAGAATTGAGAGCTTTTATGAGCATATCAATCATTGAATAGCGAGTCTGCGTTGCCTATCTCTCCGCGTCTCTTGCGTGCGTGTAGGTATACAAATGGGATATAGGCTTGTGGGTGTGCATGCATAGACAGTCCTTCTTGGGTACTCATAAGGGGGCTCAGCCCCTCGGGTGCCCCTAAGTCTTAACCTCACCCCTTCTTCATCTGTCCTGTTCCTGAGGACGACCGTGAAGGTGACTCTTCATCGAGAGCCTCTGGAGGCTGGGAGCTTTTTGAGTAAGGCTTTGCAATGTAACCATGAGGTAGCTATGATCATCCTTATTTCCAGATGTGGGAACTAGGCTTCCCAGAGGTTGATGATATGACCAAGGCCACACAGCTGGCAAACAGTGATTCCAATGGTCTGGAGGTCGCTAGGCCTCTGTTCTGTCAACCTGGGGCTTTGAATTTCCTCAAGTCTGATTATCTACCCTCTTCAAAGTGCTGCTCAGAGGGTCTGGGGCTCAACGATGAAAGCTAGGATGGCTCCCAGGGACAGGTGGAGTAGTTACATCCACCAGTCCATAGACTCTTTGGGGCAGGCCCTGACAATGACCATACAGTGGGGCAGCCCCTTACACAGGATCTTCTCCGCCTCCTGACCCTCCCAGCCCAGCCCCTGCAGCTCAAGGACTCTGAGCTTGGGCATAGTGAGGCAGGAGGAGAGGATTTCAGTGGGGGAGGGCATTTCCGGGGTGATGAGGGGACCCTGCAGGCACAGACTCTCCAAGGCCGGCATTCCCTCCAGGACAGCCAGGCCAGGGGCAGAGAGGCCCCTCACGGTCAGCCGGATCTTGCGCACATCCCGGAGGTGGCGGCTGATAGCCAGCAGGGTGCTGTCAGCAGACAGGGTGCAGCCCAGCACCTCCAGCCTCTGCAGATAGCTGAGCTCCTGCAGGCCAGCATCCAGCCCTGTCTCGGTCACACGGTAGGTGCCACCCAGCACCAGCGAGCGCAAGGCCCGGAAGCGCGTCAGACCCTGCAGGTGCTCGTCGCGGAAGGCGGGGACGCGGTCCAGCACGATGCATTCGAGCAGTGGCAGCACGGTGGGGTCCTGCTGCTTGTGGAGCCAAGCCATAGAGATCTCGCAGCTGTGCAGCTCCAGGGTCCTCAGGGTGCTGGGCAGGCTGGTGATGGGCACCATGCTCAGGTCGGCCACGTGTAGGCAGAGGCGCTTCAGGTTGGGGCATTTCTGGCCCAGGGCTCTCAACAGAGCAGGGGACAACTGGGGGGCCTGGGAGCCAGAGAACAAGTAGCCACCCATCCGCAGGGAATGGAGCCGGGATGCCATGTACCTTCGAAGGAGGTGCCACATGACTTTAGGTCGCATCTGTAAGAGCCAGGGATTGGGGTGACACAGTGAGAGGTATGGAGTTTCCAAGGCCCCTGCTGGGCTGGAGACACACATCCCCAGGGTGGGGGATTCTGGTGCCCTGCTTCTGCCCTTCCCTAGCCAGTCTCCTCCCCAGGTTCAACCTCCCCAGGTTCAACAAGACGTTTTTTTTTTTGTTTGTTTGTTTGTTTGTTTGTTTTGAGACGGAGTCTCACTGTGTCACCCAGGCTGGAGTGCAGTGGCACGATCTCGGCTCACTGCAAGCTCCGCCTCCCGGGTTTACGCCATTCTCCTGCCTCAGCCTCCGAGTAGCTGGGACTACAGGCGCCCGCCACCACGCCCGGCTAGTTTTTTGTATTTTTTTTAGTAGAGACGGGGTTTCACCATGTTAGCCAGGATGGTCTCGATCTCCTGACCTCGTGATCCACCCGCCTCGGCCTCCCAAAGTGCTGGGATTACAGGGTTGAGCCACCGCGCCCGGCCTCAACAAGACGGTTTGAGTGCACCATCTTGCCTGCTAGGGCTTTGAACAAATCTTTTTTTTTTTTTTTTTTTTTTTGAGACAGGGTCTTGCTCTGTCACCCAGGCTAGAGTGCAGTGGTGAGATAATGGCTCACTGCAGCCTGGACTTCCTAGGCTCAAATGATTCTCCCACTTCAGCTTCCCAAGTGGCTGGGACTTCTGACACATGCCCAGCTAATTTTTGTGATTTTTAGTAGAGACGAGGTCTTGCTACGTTGCCCAGGCCGGTCTCCAACTCCTGGATTCAAGCGATCCTCCCATCTCAGCCCCTCAAAGTGCTGGGCCTACAGTAATGAGCCACTGCACTCGGCCACTTAGAATAAATCTGGTGGGGGCCAGGCGCACTGGCTCATGCCTGTAATCCAAGCACTTTGGGAGGCCGAGGTGGGTAGATCATTTGAGGTCAGGAGTTTAAGACCAGCCTGGCCAACATGGTGAAACCATGTCTCTACCAAAAATACAAAAATTAGCTGGACGTGTGGCGAGTGCCTGTAATCCCAGCTACTCAGGAGGCTGAGGCAAGAGAATCGCTTGAACCCAGGAGACAGAGGTTGCAGTGAGCTGAGATCGCGCCACTGCAATCCAGCCTGTGTGATAGAATGAGACTCCGTCTCAAAAAAAAAGAAAAAAAAAAGGATAAATCTGCTGGGGGGAAAAAGATACTAACAGAATCTACCTTTAGCAATAGATTCTTGCGATTTTTCTGGACTAAGAAAGAGAGCAAAACAACTCATTGACATTTTACCTGTTTCTTAATGATCACCTCCAGTAGAAATAAGCAACACAGAATAAAATTTTAAAAGGTGAAAACTACCCGGAGTAAATTAGGTCTATGTTAAAAAAACAAAACAACAAATGAAAAGGCTGGGCACGGTGGCTCACACCTGCAATCCCAGCACTTTGGGAGGTCAAGGTGGGTGGATTGCCTGAGCTCAAGAGTTCAAGACCAGCCTGGGCAACGTGGCGAAATCCTGTCTCTACTAAAAATTTTAGAAAGCCAGGCACGGTGGCTCACGCCTATAATCTCAGCACTTTGGAAGGCTGAGGCGGGTGGATCACTCGAGGTCAGGAGTTTGAGACCAGCCTGGCCAAAATGGTGAAATCCCGTTTCTACTAAAAATACAAAAATTAGCTGGGCGTGGTGGTGGGCGCCTGTATTCCCAGCTACTTGGGAGGCTGAGGCAGGAGAATTGATTGAACCCAGGAGGCAGAGGTTGTAGTGAGCCAAGATTGCACCAGTGCACTCCAGCCTAGGTGACAAGAGTGAAACTCTGCCTCAAAACATAAACAAAAAACTAAAACTAAAACTAAAAATAATAGTTGGGCAAAGTGGCAGGGACCTGTAGTCCCAGTTACTTAGGAGGCGAAGGCATGAGAACCAGCTCTGGGAGGTGGAGGCTGCAGTGAACTGAGATCACACCACTGCACTCCTGCCTGGGCGACAGGGTGAGACTCTGTCTCAAAAAAAAAAAAAAAAAAAAAATCACAGCCAGGAGTGGTGGCTCAAGCCTAGCACTTTGTGAGGCTGAGGCAGGCGGATCACCCGAGGTCAGGAGTTCAAGACCAGCCTCACCAACATGGAGAAATCCCGTCTCTACTAAAAATACAAAATTAGCCAGGTGTGGTAGTGCATGCCTGTAATCCCAGCTACTTGGGAGGCTGAGGCAGGAGAATCTCTTGAACCTGGGAGGCAGAGGTTGCGATGAGCTGAGATTGTGCCATTGTATCAGCCTGGGCAACAAAAGCGAAACTCCGTCTCAAAAAAATCACAGCCTGGTACAGTGGAAGCTGCAAAAATCAACCCTGGGAAGTTAGACTTAGTAGAAAATAAAAAGCATACATAATTGATAGCACTGGGCATTTTATTATAAGTACATGTTATCTTAAAAAGAAAAAAATAGCATGCTTACATCTGCCTTTTATTGCTGGATTTCTCTACTTGACATCATAGGGCCTAATGGAAAAAGGAAAATTGTCTAATAACATATTCTTCATGTGTGCTTACAAAGGTGTTTCTTTTCTTTTCTTTTTTTTTGAGACGGAGTTTTGCTCTTGTTGCCCAGGCTGGAATGCAGTGGCACGATCTCGGTCACCACAACCTCCGCCTCCTGGGTTCAAGCGATTCTCTGGCCTCAGCCTCCCGAGTAGCTGGGATTACAGGCATGTGCCACCATGCCTGGCTAATTTTGTATTTTTGGTTTTTTTTTTGAGACGGAGTCTCTCTCTGTTGCCCAGGCTGGAGAGCAGTGGTGTGATCTCAGCTAACTCCAACCTCCGCCTCCCAGATTCAAGCAATTCTCCTGCCTCAGCTTCCCGAGTAGCTGGTACTACAGGCATGTGCCACCACACCCGGCTGTGCTTTCTTTTGTATTTTTAGTAGAGATGGGGTTTCACTATGTTAGCCAGGATGGTCTTGATCTCCTGACCTCGTGATTCGACCACCATGGCCTCCCAAAGTGCTGGGATTATGGGCATGAGCCACCATGCCTGGCCTTAATTTTGTATTTTTAGTAGAGATGGGATTTCTCTATGTAGGTCAGGCTGGTCTCAAACACCCGATCTCAAGTGATCTGCTCGCCTCAGCCTCCCAAAGCGCTGGGATTACAGGAGTGAGCCACCGCGCCCGGCCAAAAAGGTGTTTCTATATCAAGCTCTTCCATTCACTGAAAGAAAATAGCTTATTATCAATCCTTAAGAAAGCATGCTTGCATTTGCCTTTTATACATGCATATGTAAACCCATGTAATACAAACTGTATTAGTCTATTTTCATGCTGCTGATAAAAACATACCTGAAACTGGTAAGAAAAAGAGGTTTAATGGGACTTACAGTTCCACACGGCTGGGCAGGCCTCAAAATCACGGCGGGAGGCGAAAGGCACTTCTTACGTAGCGGTGGCAAGAGAAAATGAGAAAGAAGGCCAGGTGCGGTGGCTCATGCCTGTAATCCCAGCACTTTGGAAGGCCGATGCGGGCAGATCACGAGGTCAGGAGATTGGGACCATCCTGGCCAACATGACGAAACCCCGTCTCTACTAAAATACAAAAAAAAATTAGCCAAGTGTGGTGGCACACGCCTGTAGTCCCAGCTACTTGAGAGGCTGAGGCAGGATAATTGCTTGAACACGGGAGGCAGAGGTTCCAGTGAGCCGAGATTGCACCACTGCACTCCAGCCTGGTGACAGAGCAAGACTCTGTCTCAAAGAAAAATAAATAAATAATTTTAAAAATACAAAAAATTAGCTTGGTGTGGTGGCACGCACCTGTAGTGCCAGGTACTCAGGAAGCTGAGGCAGGGGAATCGCTTGAACCCAGGAGGCAGAGGTTGCAGTGAGCCAAGATCGTGCCACTGCACTCCAGCCTGGCAACAGAGCAAGACTCCATCTCAAAAAAAAAAAAAAAAAAATTGAGAAAATGAGAACGAAGCAAAAGTGGAAACCCCTGATAAACCCATCAGATCTCGTGAGACTTATTCACTATCACAAGAATAGCATGCAAAAGACCAGCCCCTATGATTCAATTATCTCCCCCTGGGTCCCTCTCCCAACATATGGGAATTCTGGGAAATACAATTCAAGTTGAGATTTGGGTGGGGACACAGCCAAACCATATCATATCACCCCTGGTCCCTCCAAGTCTCATGTCCTCACATTTCACAACCAATCATGCTTTCCCAACAGTCTTCCAAAGTCTTAACTCATTCAGTATTAATCCAAAAGTCCACAATCCAAAGTCTCATCTGAGACAAGGCAAGTCCCTTCCACCTATGAGCCTGTAAAATCAAAAGCTAGCTAGTTACTTCCTAGATACAATGGGGGTACAGGTATCGGGTAAATGCAGCCATTCCAAATGGGAGAAACTGGCCAAAACAAAGGGGTTCCCCCATGCAACTCTGAAATCCAGTGGGGCAGTCAAATTTTAAAGCTCCAAAATGATCTCCTTTGATTCCAGGTCTCACATCCAGGTCACACTGATGCAAGAGGTGAGTTCCCATGGTCTTGGGCAGCTTGGCCCCTCGTGGCTTTACAAGGTATAGCCTCCCTCCCGGCTGCTTGCACAGGCTGGCGTTCAGTGTCTGAAGCTTTTCCAGGTGCATGGTGCAAGCTGTGGGTGGATCTACCATTCTGGAATCTGGAGGACAGTGGCCCTCTTCTCACAGCTCCACTAGGCAGTGCCCCAGTAGGGACTTTGTGTGGGGGCTCTGACCCCACATTTCCCTTCCACACTGCCCTAGCAGAGGCTCTCCATGAGGGCCCCACCCCTGTAGCAAACTTTTGCCTGGACATCCAGGCGTTTTCATACATCTTCTGAAATCTAGGCAGAGGTTCCCAAACTTCAATTCTTTTTTTTTCCTTTTTTTTTTTTTTTTTTTTTTTTGAGATGGAGTTTCGCTCTTGTCACCCAGGCTGGAGTGTAATGGCATGATCTCGACTCACTGCAACCTCTGCCTCCCGGGTTCAAGCGATTCTCCTGCCTCAGCCTCCCAAGTAGCTAGGATTACAAGCATGTGCCACCACGCATTTGTTGTATGTTTAGTAGAGATGGAGTTTCACCTTGTTGGCCAGGCTGGTCTCAAACTCCTGACCTCAAGTGATCCGCCTGCCTTGGCATCCCAAAGTGCTGGGATTATAGGCGTGAGCCACCGTGCACGGCCCCGTACCTCAGTTCTTGGCTTCTGTGCACCAGCAGGCTCAAGATCACGTGGAAGTTGCCAAGACTTGGGGCTTCCACCCTCTGAAGCCACAGCCTGAGTTATACATTGGCCCCTTTCAGCCACAGCTTGAGCGGCTAGGACACAGGGCACCAAGTCCCAGGGTGCATGCAGCATGGGGGCCCTGCGCCCGGCCCAGGAAACCACTTTTCCCTCCTGGGCTTCCAGGCCTGAGATGAGAGGGGATGCCATGAAGGTCTCTGACATGGCCTGGAGACATTTTCCCTATAGCCCATTAGACTCCTTGCTACTTATGTAAATTTCTACAGCTGGCTTGAATTTCTCCCTAGAAAATGGGTTTTTCTTTTCTATCACATAGTCAGGCTACAAATTTCCAAACTTTTCAGCTCTGCTTCCCTTAGAAAACTGAATACTTTTAACAGTACCCAAGTCACCTCTTGAATGCTTTGCTGCTTAGAAATTGAGAAGTTGAGATTTGGTTGGGGACACAGCCAAACTATATCATGAACGAAGAGAGAAAGAAACATGTTCTAATGAATCTTCTCAGGAAGCTGAGGCAGGAAGATCGCTTGAGCCCCGGAGGTTGAGGCTGCAGTGTGCTATCATTTCGCCACTGCACCCCAGCCTGGGTTACAGAGTGAGATCCATCTCAAAAAAATAAATTACAGAAAGATAAACTGCAGAGCATAAATGCACACAAAACCAATGGATGAATCAACTTTTCCTTGCAAAACCAATGACTGAGAATACTCTGTTTCATAATATCAGGCCAGGCGCTGTGGCTCACACCTGTAACCCCAACACTCCAGGAGACTTGAGGTGGGAGACAACTTGAGTCCAAGAGTTCAAGACCATCCTGAGCAACATAGCAAGACTGTCCTTAAAAAAATAACCTCAAAAGCAATACTGTATTAAAGGGAGTTACAGATAGATATATACAGTAAAACAGTCTAAAAGTAGAACACTATCTAAATAGTAGAACAGCATTACCTGAAGTTTAGAAATACATTACTAATACTATAATTGTTTATGGACACACACATATGAAGTAAGGTAAAAAGAAGGGTGCAAATCCACTTTATAATAGCAGTTATCTATGAAAATAGTTTCAAAAAGGGTAACAAATATATCTCTAAATGTTTTGGGTGGGCCAGTTGCGGTGGCTCATGCCTGTAATCTGAGCACTTTGGGAGGCTAAGTCGGGAGGATCACTTGAGCCCAGGAGTTCGAGACCAGCCTGGGCAACATAGTGAGACTCTGTCTCCACAAAAAATAAAAGATTAGCGGGTATAGTGGTGAGCGCCTGTGGTCCCAGCTACTCAAGAGGCTGACATGAGAGGATCGCTTGAGTTTGGGAGGTCGAGGCTACAATCGCACCACTGCACTCCAGCCTGAGCAGCAGAGCGAGACCCCTGTCTCAAAAACAAAACAAAAACTTGATAACATAGTCATAAATTAGCATTTATCGAATGATAAATATGTGCCAGACTGTTCTAAGCCCTTTCCCTGCATGATCTCAGTGAAGTCCCACAATAGCCCCGTGAGGCAGGTACTGTCCTTTATCCCCATTGCAGGGATGGGGAAATTGAGGCCCTGAGGTAGAATAGGAGCAGGTAAGCGATGATGCCAAGATAGGCCCAGGACTACCTGGCTCTAAATCCCCAGCCCGGGTACCGACATACTGTCCCAGGGTGGGAGAGGTGGTCTTTCGGGTCCGGGCACCGCGACCGCGGCCCAGGCCCGCCTGGCCAGCCATGCCTACCGTGTAGAGCGTCAGGTCGACATGTCGCCACAGCCACCGGTCGTCCACCAGCCTCTTCCAGCGGTGACAGACCCTGGGGGAGGGGACGCGCGGTTAGAACGACCCCAGCCCCAGGCCACATCGCATCTCCAGGTCCCAGGTGCGCCCTCCGCCCGGCCCTTCCCCCCCGGAGGCGGGGCCGCACCTGGAGATGCGGATCCGGTCCCGTACCGGGAGGTAAGAGAAGATCTCAAGCAGGACTGAGTCCGGCAGTTCGACCAAAGTCGCCATGATCCCGCCGACACGCACTTCCGCTTCCGGTTAAGAAGACCCGAGGGGGTCCCCCCGGGGGCCCCGAGGCTGCTGACAGGGCGGCGGCCGCGACCTTCCCGTAGCCGGTAGAGGACTTTGACTTTCCTCTCGCTGGGCAGTGATTGGGTCCCAGGGCCGGACCAGCCGCGGATGGGGACCAGAAACCAGACTGGAAAGCGTGACTGAGGCAGTGAGAGTCTTGCGGGACGTGGCTGAGGCGTGATTTGGCCGCGACTGGGAACTAAGACCAAGTCCGCAAGGCGGGGCTGGAGTGAGGCGAAGCTCGGGGGCGGAGCTAGAGACGAGGACCAAGTCCGAAAGGCGTGGCTGGGGTGGGGCGAGTATCGGAGGCGGTGCTAGAGACGAGGACCGAGCCTGGAAGGCGTGGCTGGAGTTGGGCAAGGCTCAGGGACGGAGCCAGAGACCGGACCCAAGTCCGGAAGGCGGGGCTGGGGCGAGGCTCGGGGGCGGGGCTAGAGACGAGGACCAAGTCCAAAAGGCGTGGCTGGGGTGGGGCGAGGATCGGAGGCGGGGATAGAGGCGAGGACCAAGCCCGGAAGCCGGGGCGAGGCCTAGGTGGGGCTGCAGACGAGAACCACGCCTGGAAGGTGTGGCTAGGGCGGGACGAGGCTTGCGGGGCCGGGAGAGGTTCGGACAACCGCTGGAAGGCGGGGCTGGGGCGGGACGAGACCCTGGGGGCGGGGATGGCGACAAGGACCTAGCCGAGAAGACGTAGTCGGGACGGAAACGAGACTGCAACAGGACCCGGCGCCAAGGGCGTGGCTGGGGAACTACGAAGACGCTCCGAAGGTGGGGACGGCGGAGGGAGACAGCGAGAAGACCACGCCATGAAGGCGTGGTTGAGGCGGGGCGAGGCCTGTGAATCTGGCCCTGAGCGAATGACTTGGTAGTCAGAGAACTCTACTTTTTTACTTGGTAATGCTTCTTGATGTCTATGCACAAGGATAAATTTGTATTAGTGGAATATCGTGTCCAAAGGACCTGTTGAATTTTTCACTTTCATTGATACTACAGATACTTTCTGAATTGACAAGTCCACCAAGAAACTATAAGAGAGTGTGTGTGTGTGTGTGTGTGTGTGTGTGTGTGTGTGTTTTTAAAACAGCAATTCGCCAGGCGCGGTGGCTCACGCCTGTAATACCCGCACTTGCGGAGGCCGAGGTGGGCGGATCACCTCAGGTCGGAAGTTTGAGACCAACCTGCCCAACATGGTGAAACTCCATCTCTACTAAAAATACAAAAATTAGCTGCGCGTGGTGACGCTCGGCTGTAGTCCCAGCTACTTGGGAGACCCGGGCAGGAGAATCGCTTGAAGCCGAGAGGTGGGGGTTGCAGTGGCCAGAGATAGCGCCACTGCACTCCAGCCTGGGTGACAGAGTGAAATTCCGTCTCAAAGAAAAAAAAAGAGAGAGAGAGAGAGAGAGATTGCGGAGGTTGCAGTGAGCCCAGATCGTGCCACTGCACTCCAGCGTGCGAGACGGGTGCAAGACTCCATCTCAAATAAATAAATAAATAAATAAATAAAAATAAAAATCATGTTGCTGCAAAGGACATGATTTCATTATCTTTTCTTTCTTTTTTTTTTAATTTTGAGACAAGGTCTCGCTCTGTCACCCAGTCTGGAGTGCAGTGGCGAAATTACAGCTCACTGCAGCCTTAGCCTCTGGGGCTCAAGTGATCCTTCCACCTCAATCTCCCGAGTAGCTGGGACTGTAGGCGCATGCCAACACGCCCGGCTAATTTTTGTTTCGTTTTTTGAGATGAAGTCTTGCTCTGTCACCCAGGCTGGAGTGCAGTGGAACAATCTCGGCTCACTGCAACCTCCGCCTCCCAGGTTCAAGTGATTCTCCTGCCTCAGCCTCCGGGGTAGCTGGGACTACAGGCGCCAGCCATTATGGCCGGCTAATTTTTGTATTTTTAGAGATGAGGTTTCACTATATTGGCCAGGCTGGTCTCGAACTTCTGACCTCAAGTGATCCACCTGCCTCAGCTTCCCAGAATGCTGGGATTACATGTGTGAGCCACCACGCCTGGCTAATTTTTGTATTTTTTTGTAGAGCCGGGGTTTTGCCACGTTGCTCAGGCTGGTCTTGAACTCCTGGGCTCAAGAGGTTCTTCCTGCTTCAGCCTCCCAAAGTGCTAGGATTACAGGCATGAGCCACCATGCCCAGCTGCTTGCATTCTTTTTTATGGCTGCATTATGTGTGTCTTCTTGGCTTGTTGCCCTCCTATTATCAGACTGAATTCTGGGGTGGCAGATGGGACTTGTGCACCCCAGCTCTGCTGAGGTGCTCAGATAGTGGGGGGAGGAAACTCCTATGCACCTGCCTCCACCCCTAAGATTACTTCCCTTCTTGTGAACTCTGGCAGGGGAAGGGGAGTTCCTTTAAGTTTGGCAGAACCCAGGTGTCCCTTCCCCGCCATCCCCACTCAGTTACAGGGGGTTCCTGCACCACCAGCATACAGGGCTAGAGGGAGGGAAGTAGTCAGGTGACAGAAAAAGAAACCCACATACAAGCCTTCCTCTGGACCAGGAACCCAGGAAACAAGAGTGTAGAAGGGGCCTGCCCAGCTTGCTCCTTGGGTCTTGACCCAAAACTTTACCTTCTGGAAAGTATCCCCTCCGCCCCCTACCAAGGAAGGCAGCTCTGAGAACAGATCTTCCTACAGCAGGCCAGGTCTCCATGTGCAACCACAGCAGTGAGCCTTCACCAATACCTTGCAGTAGCTCTGATGAATGTGTAGCTACTCGGGAGGCTGAGGCAGGAGAATAACGTGAACCCAGGAGGCGGAGCTTGCAGTGAGCCGAGATCGTGCCACTGCATTCCAGCCTGGGCAAGAGAGCAAGACTCCGTCTCAAAAAAAAAAAAAAAAAAAAAATTAAAGACCTGGAGAAAGTGGGGCCTTCAAGCAAAAGCTAGAAGGTAAAACGAAGTCCTTAAGACCCCGCCTGGGTTTCCTCAGAACTTAAGAGTTCATTTAAAATAACGGAGACATTCTTACATACCTTGTAAACCTTGTACCAGGATCCACTTTATTTTTTAAAAATTTCTTTTCTTTTCTTTTCTTTATTATTTTGAGTTTTGCTCTCGTTGCCCAGGCTGGAGTGCAATGGCGCAATCTTGGCTCCCTGCAACCTCCCCCTCCCGGGTTCAATCGATTCTCCTGCCTCAGCCTTCCAAGTAGCTGGGATTTAAGGCATGTGCCACCAAGCCCAGCTAATTTTGTATTTTTAGAAGAAATGGGGTTTCACCATGTTGGTCAGGCTGGTTTTGAACTCCTGACCTCAGGTGATAGGTGATCTGCCCGCCTCGGCCTCCCAAAGTAGTGGGATTACAGGCGTGAGCCACTGTGCCCGACCTTTTTTTTTCTTTTTTTGAGATAGAGTCCCAGGCTGTCCCCCAGGCTGGAGTGTAGTGGTGTGATCTCGCTCACTGCAACCTCCATCTCCCAAGTTCATGTGATTCTTGTGCCTCAACCTCCCAGGTAGCTGAAACTACAGACGTGTGCCACCACACCTGGCTAATTTTTTAATTTTTAGTAGAGACGGGGTTTTGCAATGTTGCCCAAGCTGGTCTCGAACTCCTGACCTCAGGTGATCTACCACCTTGGTCTCCCAGTGCTGGGATTGCAGGTGTGATGTAATGGCACCTGGCCCCATTTTCCTCTTCCCTCAGCAGTACTCCTCATCCCTTTCCCAACTCCTCGCCCCACAGCTCAGCACCAAGACCCTGTGCTTGGCGGATCTTTGAATCCAGCATTGAGAAATTAGAACATTTTGAAAAAGCAAACATTTCCTTTTCCACCCCCGGTGATTACAAAAGTAACATATGTTCAGTGTCAGAAATCTGGAAAAACACCACGAAGTGGGAAAATTAGGCCGGGTGTGGTCGCTCATGCCTGTAATTCCAGCACTTTGGGAGGGTCACTTGAGGCCAGGAGTTTGAGACCAGTCAGGGCAACATAGTGAGACAGTGTCCCTCCAAAAAGTAAAAAAATCAGCCAGGCATGGTGGTGCACACCTGAAGTCCCAGGAGGTGAGTCCTCTGGAGTCCAGGAATTGGAGGCTGCAGTGAGCTATAATTGTGCCATGCACTCCGGCCTGGGTGACAGAGCAAGACACTGTCTCAAAAAAAAAATTAAAAAAAAAAGAAGGGAGAATGAGACTCTCAGTAATCCTACCATGCTACCATGCAGTGGTAACTATAGTCAATGCTTGCGTGACCCAGTATTTCTTTGTTTTCTTTTTGTTTGTTTTTGAGATGGAGTCTTGCACTATTACCCAGGCTGGATCTTGGCTCACTGCAAACTCCACCTCCCAGGTTCATGCCATTCTCCTGCCTCAGCCTCCCCTCCTGGGACTACAGGCGCCTGCCACCACACATGGCTAATTTTTTTGTACTTTTAGTACAGATGGGGTTTCACTGTATTAGCCAGGATGGTCTTGATCTCCTGACCTCATCATCCACCCACCTCGGCCTCCCAAAGTGCTGGGATTACAGGCATGAGCCACCGCGCCCGGCCCAGTATTTGTTTTCAAACAGAGTTTCACTTTGTTGCCCAGGCTGGAGTGCAGTGGCACGATCTCCGCTCACTGCAACCTCTGCCTCGCAGGTTCAAGTGATTCTCCTGCCTCAGCCTCCTGACTAGCTGGGATTACAGACGCCCACCACATTTTTGTAGTTTTAGTAGAGATGGGGTTTTGCCAATTGGCCAGGCTGGTCTCAAACTCCTGACCTGAAGTGATCCACCCTCCTTGACCTCCCAAAGTGTTGGGATTATAGGTGTGAGTCACTGTGCCTGGCCGTGACCCAGGATTTCTAAGAGAATGCAAATATGTGCTGCTTCTAAACGTCCTCAGGCACCTCAGCCCCCTCAGCTCACTTTTGACCTTCCAATCTGTTTTGTCCTGGCTGGAGTCTCCCCAAAAGCAGAGGCAGGGGAGTTCCCACAAAGGAATGCCCTAAATCATCCCAAGATGGGACCAGTGGGGATTTCAAGAAAACACCAATTACCAGAGCAATCAGTCCAAAGCATTTATTAGGGAAACTTACAGAGTACTCCAACAATCATCAAGACAGGAAAGAAAAGGGTGTTCTACCGAGGTACAGCTGCAGCTAGGGGTCAGGAAATGGAGTTCAGATGCACAAGTCAGCATGTCTGGTTTCCATTTGAGTAATGGGCCACCTGCTGGTCTGGCAGGTGTCAGCTTGACCAAAACAGGATTGTACATTCTTTCCCTGGGATGGGGCGTTCCACAACTTTGGTTTTATATTTAGATTTTCTTTTTTTGGTTTGGTTTCGTTTGGAGATGGGAGTCTCACTGTGTCTCCCAGGCCGGAGTGTAGTGGCATGACCTCAGCTCACTGCAACCTCTGCCCCTTGGGTTCAAGAGAACTCTCCTGCCTCAGCCTCCCAAGTAGCTGGGACTACAGATGCATGCCGCCATACCTGGCTAATTTTTTTGTATTTTAGTAGAGACGGGGTTTCACCGTGTTGCCCAGGCTGGTCTCCAACTCCTGAACTCATGCAATCTGCCTGCCTTGGCCTCCCAAAGTGCTAGGATCACAGGTGTGAGCCACCACGCCTGGCCTATATTTAGATTTTCAAGGCCAGTTTCTGGAATTTTTAAGCAAAGTACACAGGTTAAACATTATGAGACCTTAGAACAGAAAAACAGAAGAGAGGCTGGGCATGGTGGCTCATGCCTGTAATCCCAGCACTTTGGGAGGCCAAGGCCAGCGCATCACCTGAGGTCGGGAGTTCGAGACCAGTCTGACCAACATGGAGAAACCCCGTCACTACTAAAAATACAAAATTAGCTAGGCGTGGTGGTGCATGCCTGTAATCCGGGGAGTTTCTCTTGTTGCCCAGGCTGGAGTGCAATGGCACTATCTCGACTCACCGCAACCTCCACCTCTCTGGTTCATGCAATTCTTCTGCCTCAGCCTCCCGAGTAGGTGGGATCACAGGCATGCACCACCACGCCAGGCTAATTTTGTATTTTTAGCTGAGATGGGGTTTCTCCATGTTGGTCAGGCAGGTCTTGAACTCCTGGCCTCAGGTGATCTGCCCACCTCAGCCTACCAAAGTGCCAGAAACAGGCTTGAGACACCGCGCTGGCACTGGAGAATTCTTTTTTTTTTTTGGTTTTCACATTTTTATTGGGAGCCGTGGGAGGGGCCGCCTCTGTCAGTGAAGGTGCTCACAGTTTCTTCAGCCACTCCAGGCTGGAGCCCTGAGGGTCCTGGGGGTGGCTGGGCACGTCCGGCATGTTCTCATCATCACGGACGGGCACTGGGTAGTTGTAGGGCGTGGCCTCATTGATCATGATGGAGTACTTGAAGTAGGGGCTGAATGAGGGCATAATTATAGCGAGGCCCCCGATGACAAAGGACGTGACCAGCACTGGCTCCTTGTCCCAGGCATTCTTGAGGAAGGCGCTGAGCCTCGCAGCCATCTTGGTCTCCGGCATTGGAGAATTCTTAAACCATTGTAGCAGTATAGTTCAACAATAGTAAAAGGTGGTTTTAGTCTCTGGATCCTGCCATTCAAAAGCAAATGATAGGCTGGGCATGGTGGCTCACGCCTGTAATCCCAGCATTTTGGGAGGTTGAGGTGGGCGGATCACTTGAGGTCAGCAGTTCGAGACCAGCCTGGACAACATGGTGAAACCCTGTCTTTACTAAAAATACAAAAAATAGCTAGGCGTGGTGGTGCGTGCCTGTAATTCCAGCTACTCAGGAGGCTGAGGCAAGAGAATCGCTTGAACAAGGGAGGCAGAGGTTGCAGTGAGCTGAGTTTTTTCCACTGCACTCCAGCCTGGGCAACAGAGCAAGACTCTGTCTCAAAAAAAAGAATTGAGACACAGCCTCACTCTGTTACCCAGGATGGAGTGCAGTGGCGTGATCTCAGCTCACTGCAACCTCCGCCTCCAGTGTTCAAGCGATTCTCCTGCCTCGGTCTCCCAAGTAGCTGGGATTATAGGTGCCCGCCACCACACCTGGCTAAATTTTTTTTTTTTTTTTTTTAGTAGAGACGGAGTTTCACCATGTTGGCCAGGCTAGTCTCGAACTCCTGACCTCGTGATCTGCCCACCTCGGCCTCCCAAAGTGCTGGGATTACAGGCATGTCCTTAACCTTGTCTACATAAACCTGTCAATTGATTGAGACCTGTCTCAGATACTTTTTGGCTTACAAATTGACTGAATTGAGGAAGGAAGGCCCTTGTCCCAACAGCCCTCGCAAACCTGGAATGTGGTACGGAGTGCTCCCCAAAGATATAGATGCAGGAGACTGTGCAATTGTCCAAAGTTTCCAGTTACCTTGCAGGCATTTAAGGTTGGTGACTGACAGTGAGGCAGGAGAACAAGGAAAATGAAGCAGAAGAAGAGCAAAGGGAATTAAACGTTGGATAAAGGGCAAAATAAGTAAAACCAGAGAGCAGAAGCAAGGTGAAGGGGCGGGTGAGCAAGAAGCAAGATAAATGGCAGAAGCTGAGGAGACAAAACAAAAGGAAGATTAAAAACTGAGTAAAAATCCCATGGCCGGGGAAATCAGGACCAAACCAGTAAAGAACAGCTCTTTAGGCATAAGCATGCGCATTAAAGACAAAAAGTATCCTTAACATAAGGATAACCAGCTCATTAGTGCTCATGCATATGGACGGCATATGATGCAGGTACTTAAAATTATGGAATGAAGACGGCCCTCAAGCGCACAGGGGCCAAAGTAACTAAGCAACACACCTATCATTCAAAAAGGTAGACACTGGCTACACATTAGGCAGCCTTGGGAAAAGAAGAAAAGCCTGGCCAACATGGTGAAACATCATCTCTACAAAAACTACAAAAATTAGCCGGGCGTGGTGGCGGGCGCCTGTAATCCCAGCTACTCGGGAGGCGAAGGCTGCAGTGAGCCGAGACCGCACCATTGCACTCCAGTCTGGGCAACACAGCGAGACTACGTCGGGAAAAAAAAAAAAGACCCAAACTATACCAAGCTGGGGCTGATCTTATCTCGCAGAGGTCAGTCCGCTCTCCCCTCCGAGTGTGGAATACTGTGCTTAATAAACTTGCTGCTTTGCTATCTCTGTGTGACTCGTTCAAATTTTTGTTCGGGGCACCAAGAGCCTGGAACTGTGCGGTAACAGCAGCTATTGGGCAGCGTAGAGTCTAGTCCAGGATCCAGCTTCGCCTATTGACTGGAGTCCGCATCCCGGGGGAATGCGATGGCCAGAGGGCAGAGGTGAGCAAAATGCTCACGAGGCCCAGCCCTGAATGAACCCAGGGGGTCATAAGGGATGACTGCAGAATTCGCTCCCCCCTACCCGCTCCGCCCTCGCTCCTAGTAGCCGCAGAAAGAGGCTTCGGGCCCCCACCCCCGGGACCCTCTGGTGTCCCACCATGTGACCGAGTCTCCCTGCAACAATGGCTTCAAAAGAGCTGGGGCCAGCGCCGGACCTCTGGCTCTCGCTCCACGCCCTTTCCCCGGCCCCACACCCGCCGAGACCCCCCTCTCTACCCCGCGCGCCTACCGCAGGCGTCCCCCTGCCAAGCCTTGGGACACGGAAACCCATACTTGTGAACCGCAAACACACAACAGACTGCAAACCCGGAAAAACCTGAGCCAGTGTTGACCACACCGCCTGGCTAGGGGCGGGACTTCCGGCCCCGCATTTTTACTTCCGCTTCCGGTTCCCAGCGTCAACTGCTGCCGGAGTTCTGCGCTCGGGTGAGGAGCTAGTGGCGTCGGCAGGTTCGAGGCGATTCGAGGTGAGGGGGTCAAGCGGAGAGGCTCGGAGTTGGGGAAAGCTGTCGCGACCCAGCCACCCAGGGTCTGGGGTCGGTGGGAGGTGAGGCCAGGGAGTTTTGTGTCAGGGCATTCAGGCGTCGAGAAGGGGCGGATGCGCGGCTGCCTGGGGTTCGCGGCCCTGGGACAGGGGACTTGGCCTGGGAGTATTCGAGTGCGGGGGATTGGGGGCAGAACGGAAGGCTTAGTAACCGGGAATTTTAGGACCTGGGACTGGGAGACTTGTAGGCTGGGGCTTCTGGGTCTGGGAGACGCCCGAAGCTCTGATTTTGCTACTTCCCACCCCACTGCTCTGTGTAGCTCCAGCTAGGATGATCGAGGTTGTTTGCAACGACCGGCTGGGGAAGAAGGTCCGCGTTAAATGCAAGTATCCACTGGCAGCCGAGAGGCAGTGGTACCCGCAGGGGTGCTTGGCGTGAGGCAGGCAACTCAATCTGTTGTCGGATGGTTTTAGTTAAACCCGGGAAGGCCGGGCGCGGTGGCTCAAGCCTGTAATCCCAGCACTTTGGGAGGCCGAGGCGGGTGGATCACAAGGTCATGAGATTGAGACCATCCTGGCCAACATGGTGAAACCCCGTCTCTACTAAAAAATACAAAAAACTAGCCGGGCGTGGTGGCGGGCGCCTGTAGTCCCAGCTTCTCGGGAGGCTGAGGCGGGAGAATGGCGTGAACCCGGGAGGCGGAGCGTGCAGTGAGCCGAGATCGTGCGGCTGCACTCCAGCCTGGGCGACAGAGCAAGACTCCGTCTCAAAAAAAAAAAAAAAAAAAAAAACCCCGAAG
>NC_037687.1:9579441-9704065 GCF_003255815.1 Theropithecus gelada
AAAAAAAAAAAAAAAAAAAAAAAAAAAAAAAAAAAAAAAAAAAAAACCCGGGAGAGGGGGCGGATGGGGTCCTGGCAGATGGTATTTAGCCCTGGAATGTCCTCTTCCTCGTTCTACCGCTCCCATTTGCCTTAACTCCTCTGCGCCCAGCACGGATGATACTATCGGGGACCTTAAGAAGCTGATTGCAGCCCAAACTGGCACCCGTTGGAACAAGATTGTCCTGAAGAAGTGGTGAGTGCAGTAGTAGAGCCACTGGGTGGACTGGACTAGGCCGGAAGGTTTTGGTTTGGGGGAGCGCTGCAAGCAGCCCTTTGCTTAGGCTGGGCTACCTCATTCAGCCTCGAGCCTACTTAGCCTTATCTCTGAAATGTCTCTTTTCCTTAGGTACACGATTTTTAAGGACCACGTGTCTCTGGGGGACTGTATCCTTTGTGTGACTTCTTGAGGAAGCATCTACATACCCAGCCTCGGTTATCTTCGTTCAAAACTAACGTCTGCATGAGATAATGTTTATTAAGTGTTTAACTTAGTACGTGGCACATGGTGAGCACTTAGAAAGTGGGAGCTAGTCTGAGCGCGGTGGCTCACGCCTGTAATCCCGGCACTTTGGGAGGCCGAGGTAGGCGGATCACAAGGTGAGGAGATCGAGACCATCCTGGCTAACACGGTGAAACCCTGTCTCTACTAAAAAATACAAAAAAATTAGCCGGGCATAGTGGCGGGCGCCTGTAGTCCCAGCTGCTCGGGAGGCTGAGGCAGGAGAATGGCATGAACCGGGGAGGTGGAGCTTGCAGTGAACCGACATCGTGCCACTGCACTCCATCCTAGGCAACAGAGCGAAGACTGTCTCAAAAAAAAAAAAAAGAAGAAGAAGAAGAAGAACATGGGAGCTATGTAACTATTTGGTTGGGGAAGAGGGTAGTTGGTGAAAGTTTGACTTCAAGTTCAAAATATTTATTACTGACCTCCACCTGAGTGCTGGACAGTAGGTCAGGGTGGGGTGAGACTCAGGTATATCTATTGTGCAGAAGGAACAGAAGCTTTTTGAATTTTTATTTTATTTATTTTTTTGAGACAGTCTCGCTCTGTCGCCCAGGCTGGAGTGCAGTGGCGCGGTCTTGGTCCACTGCAACCTCCACCTCCCGGGTTCAAGCAGTTCTGCCTCAGCCTCCCAAGAAGCTGGGATTACAGGCGTGTGCCACCACTCCTTGCTAGTTTTTGTATTTTTAGTAGAGATGGGGTTCTGCCACATTTTCCAGGCTAGTCTCGAACTCCTGGCCTCAAGTGATCCTCCCGCCTCGGCCTCCCAAAGTGCTGAGATTATAGCCATGAGCCACTACACTTGACCTAGAAGGAACATAAACTTTTTTTTTTTTGAGATGGAGTTTTGCTGTTGTTGCCCAGGCTGGAGTACAGTGGCACAATCTTGGCTCACTGCAGCCTCTACCTCCTGGGTTTAAGCGATTCTCCTGTCTCAGCCTTCCAAGTAGCTGGGATTACAGGTGCCCACCACCACGCCCAGCTAACTTTTTTGTATTTTTAGTAGAGATGGGTTTTCACTGTGTTTGAACATCACGATGTTGGCCAGGCTGGTCTCAAACTCCTGACATCAAGTGATCCACCTGCTTCAGCTTCCCAAAGTGCTGGGATTACAGGTGTGAGCCACTGCACCCGGCCAGAAATTTTTTGGTAAAGTTTCAGTTCTCTCCAAATAAAAATGGCCTGGTCCAAAATGGGCTTCCTTAGCCCTGAACTGAGACCTCAGGCCACCCTGACCCAGCTGTGAATGGATGAGAGGGGTGGGGATGGAAGCCAGAGTCAGGATTCCTTAACACCTTTCCTTCAGATGAAATCCACGATGGGATGAACCTGGAGCTTTATTACCAATAGATGAGAATCCTCATCTTCCTGCTGCCCCGCTCTCCTTTCCCATCCTCATCCCCCACACTGGGATAGATGCTTGTTTGTAAAAACTCACCTTAATAAAGACTTAGATGTTGCTTTGTTGCTGTCTCTTTGCATGAGAGCTGTCTAGTGATGGATGGATTGGTCGCTGTTTGGTCTTCACTGCACCATCAGTATGTACCTGCTGAAATAAGAGCTCCAGATCAACTGGATCCATGAGGGCAGAGTAGACCAGCAGGCTGGGAGTCTGTGTAGGAGCCCAGAGAGAGCTCTGGGGTTTGCTGTGGGTGTCTGAAGGTCAAGAGACGCTGGGATTATTGTCACCCTAATAGACCAAAGAGCCTCCAGGTAATGACAGTAGATGGAATTGTTAGGAATTAAGATTCTGAAATCACACAGACCTGAGGAGGTATAGATGAGTTTAAAGCATGTTTAAACATCCACAGTTGCTGGCACCATTTTTTTTTTTTAAGACAGGGTCTTGCTCTTTCACCCAGGCTGGAATGCAGTGGTGCGATCATAGCCCACTGCAGCCCTAAAGTGGACTCACACAGTCCTCCTGCATCAGCCTCCCAAGTAGCTGGGCGGTGTGTACCACCATGCCTGCTAAAATTTTTTTATTTTTATTTTTTTTTTGAGACAGAGTCTCGCTCTATCGCCCAGGCTGGAGTGCAGTGCAACCTCTGCCTCCTGGATTCAAGCAATTCTCCTGCCTCACCTGAGTGCTGGGATTACATACCATGTAAAATTTTTTGTAGAGACGGTATCCCTATATTGCCCAGGATGGTCTTGAACTCCTGACCTCAGACGATCGTCCAGCCTTGGCCTCCCAAAGTACTGAGATTATAGGCGTGCGCCATCATGCTTGGCCCTGGCACTTCTTTTCAAGACAAAAATAAGGTGATAGTAGAAAGTGTGGCACTGTAAGTGTGACTACATGAGCTCAGCCTCAAGAGTCAGACCAACTAGATGTGAATTTTTTTTTTTTTTTTTTGAGACGGAGTCAGCCCAGGCTGGAGTGCAGTGGCGCGATCTCCGTTCACTGCAAGCTCCGCCTCCCGGGTTCACGCCATTCGCCTGCCTCAGCCTCCTGGGTAGCTGGGACTACAGGTGCCCACCACCACGCCCGGCTAATTTTTTGTATTTTTTTCATAGAGACAGGGTTTCACCGAGTTAGCCAGGATGGTCTCGATCTCCTGACCTCGTGATCCACCTGCCTCGGCCTCCCAAAGTGCTGGGATTACAGGTGTGAGCCACTGCGCCTGGCTTAGATTTGAATTTTCTTTTTTTTTTTTTTTTTTTGAGACGGAGTCTCGCTGTATCGCCCAGGCTGGAGTGCAGTGGCCGGATCTCAGCTCACTGCAAGCTCCACCTCTTGGGTTCACGCCATTCTACTGCCTCAGCCTCCCGAGTAGCTGGGACTATAGGCGCCTGCCACCTCGCCCGGCTAGTTTTTTTGTATTTTTAGTAGAGACGGGGTTTCACCGTGTTAGCCAGGATGGTCTCCATCTCCTGACCTCGTGATCCACCCATCTCGGCCTCCCAAAGTGCTGGGATTACAGGCTTGAGCCACCGCGCCCAGCTACATTTGAATTTTGATTGATCCTTAGCATGTGATCCTTTTGCCTCAGCCTCCTGAGTAGCTGGAAGTTATAGGTGCACGCCACCATGCCCAGCTAATTTTTTTAGTAGAGCTGGGGTTTCACCATGTTAGCCATGATGGTCTTGATCTCCTGACCTCGTGATCTGTTCGCCTCAGCCTCCCACAGTGCTGGGATTAGAGGCGTGAGCCACTGCACCCGGCCCTGAATTTCTTATTTCTTTATACCACTCCTCCCACCAGTGGTGAGCATTAATACATTTAAGTGACTCTAGAAACTTTCTGAAATGACCTAGAGTTTTCATCATACGGGGATAATTATATGTTCTGTAATATTTATATGCCATTCCACAGTTTGCTTTTCTATGCTTTATTTTTTTTTATTATTATTTTTGATTATTATTATTTTGTGAGATGGAGTTTTGCTCTTTTTGCCCAGGCTAGGGTGCGATGATGCAATCTCGGCTCACTACAACCTCTGCCTGCCAGGTTCAAGCGATTCTCCTGCCTCAGCCTCCCAAGTACCTAGGACTACAGGCAGGAGCCACCACACCTGGCTAATTTTTTGTATTTCCAGCAGAGACGGGGTTTCACCATGTTGACCAGGCTAGTCTCAAACGCCTGAGCTCAAGTGATCCGCCCGCATTAGCCTCCCAAGGTGCTGGGATTACAGGTGTGAGCCCTTAGGCCAGCCATGATTTAGCAATTTTGAAACTACTTTTGTAGGTATGGGCATATGGGCCCATGTAATACACACAAACAGGGTTGAACAAATAAGAGAGCTGGGTGTCTCACTGTGGAGAAGGAAGTTACAAATAAAACAGGAGATGGGAGTGCTTAAAATGAACCTTGTAGGATTGGATTTGGAGGCATCAGTCTGAATTCAAGGTTTTTGTTTAATAGATACATTAGTACCTATAGATGTGTGTATACATATATATATATTTCCTTGCTCTGTCCACTTCGAGGGACCAGAAACAGTGACACTCCAGTAGCAGTGAGCACCCATCCTGGAACATAAAGAGAACACTAGTGGGATAACAGGACCGGGGGTGGAATTTGTGGTTTAGTTAATAGTATTATATTGATATTGGTCTCTTAGTGTTGATAATTATATTATGGCAGGGTTTCTGAGCTTTGGCATTGTTGACCTTTTTGGGTTGGATTTTTTTTTTTTTTTTTGAGACAGAGTCTCGCTGTATCGCCCAGGCTGGAGTGCAGTGGCACGATCTTGGCTCACTGAAACCTCCACTCCCTGGGTTCAAGCAATTCTCCGCCTCAGCCTCCCGAGTAGCTGGGATTACAGGCGCCTGCCACCACGCCTAGCTAATTTTTGTATTTTTAGTAGAGATGGGTTTTGACCATCTTGGCCAGGCTGGACTTGAACTCCTGACCTCGTGATCCACCCACCTTGGCCTTCCAAAGTGCTGGGATTACAGGCGTGAGCCACTGTGCTCGGCCTTTTTTTTTTTTTTTTTGGGTGTTTTTGGAGACAGTCTCATTCTGTCACCCAGGCTAGAGTGCAGTGGGAAGCTTATGGCTAATTGCAGCCTCTTAACTCCTAGACTCAAGATCTTCCCACCTCAGCCTTCCAAGTAGCTGGGATTACAGGCACGTGCCACCACACCCAGTGAATTATTTTTGTAGAGATGGGGGTCTTGCCATATTGCCCAGGCTTGTCCCAGACTCTGGGTTCAAGCAATCCTCCTGCCTTGGCCTTCCAAAGCCCTGGATTACAGGTGTGAGCCACCACGCCCAGCCCTTGGGTTGGATAATTCTTTTGGTTGGGGCTGTGCCTTGCAGGATGTTAGCAGCATCCTTGGCATATAATACGAAATGCCAGTAGCCAGTAGCATCTCCTGCTCCAAAATGTCTGAAGATATTGTAATAACCAAAAATGTATCAAGATGTTGCCAAATGTCCCTTGGGAAACAAAGTCCCTACTGGTTGAGAATTTTGTTCTATTATTTATTTAAGACACTAATATTACGGAAGGCTGGGTGAAGCGTACATGAAAACCCCACTGTTTTTCTAACTGCCCATGTCTACAATTATTTTTTTAAAAAAGTATCTTTTTGCCCAGGTGCAGTAGCCAAAATCCCAGCACTTTGGGAGGCCGAGGTGGGTGGATCACCTGAGGTCAGGAGTTCGAGACCAGCCTGACCAACATGGAGAAACCCCATCTCTACTAAAAATACAAAATTAGCCGGGCATGGTGGCGCATGCCAGTAATCCTCGCTACTCGGGAGGCTGAAGCAGGAGAATTGCATGAACGAGGGAGGTGGAGGTTGCAGTGAGTCGAGATAGTGCCACTGCACTCCAGCCTGGGCAACAAGAGCAAAACTCCGTCTCAAAAAAAAGTGTATTTTTATTATGCTAATACATGCTTGTAAAAAATGTTCTATTAAAACTTACGCTTTTTTTTTTTTTGAGACGGAGTCTCGCTCTGTCACCCAGGTTGGAGTGCAGTGGTGCGATCTCGGCTCACTGCAAGCTCCACCTCCTGGGTTCATGTCTTTCTCCTACCTCGGCCTCCCGAGTAGCTGGGATTACAGGCTCCCTCCACCATGCTCAGCTAATTTTTGTATTTTTTGTAGAGACAGGGTTTTACCATGTTGGCCAGGCTGGTCTTGAACTCCTGACCTCAGGTGATCCTCCTGCCTTGGCCTCCCAAAGTGCTGGTGTGAGCCACCATGCCCAGCCTAAAACTTAAATTCTTAATTTCTTCCTTCACCTGCATCTCCAGTGATAGTCATTAACATATTGGAAAGAATCCAGAAGTTTTTAGTGATATAAATCTATAGTTTTTATATAATTGTGATAATTACATATTACTTATTTTTATTTATTTATTTATTTATTTATTTATTTTATTTTATTTTTGAGATAGAGTCTCGCTCTGTCGCCCAGGCTGGAGTGCAATGGCATGATCTTAGCTCACTGCAACCTCCGCCTCCCGGGTTAAAGCGATTCTGCCTCAGCCTCCCAAGCAGCTGATGGGACTACAGGCACGTGCCACCGCACCGGGCTAATTTTTTGTATTTTTAGTAGAGACGGGGTTTCACCATGTTAGCTAAGATGGTCTCGGTTTCCTGACCTTGTGATCTGCCTGCCTCGGCCTCCCAAAGTGCTGGGATTACAGGCGTGAGCCACTGTGCCCGGCATATTATTTATTTTTTAACAGGTAATTGATAGTTATATATAATTTAATACTCATACTGTTCAGCAGCTTGCTTTTTATGCTTTATATCTTTGATATCTTTCTATAAGTGATCTATTCATAAATTTCCTTTGCTTTGGTTTTGTTGTTCTTTCATACATACTATAATTGCTGTACCATATTATGACTTGCTTTTTCACCCGGCAGACAATACCAGTTAACACTACATATCCTAGGTATGGGCCAGGCACTGTTTTTTGTTTTTGGAGGTGGGTTTTTTTTGTTTTCTACATGGGGTCTTGCTCTGTCAACCAGACTGGAGTGCAGTGGCATAATCACAGCCTCACTGCACCCTCAACCTCTGAGGCTCAAGCTATCCTCCCACTTGAGCCTCCTGAGTAGCTGAGATTACAGGTGCGCCACCACACTCGCCTTTTTTTTTTTTTTTTTGAGATGAAATCTCGCTCTGTTGCCCAGGTTGGAGTGCAGTGGCACAATCACGGCTCACTGCAACCTCTGCCTCCCAGGTTCAAGTAATTCTTCTGTCTCAGTCTCCTGAGTAGCTGGGATTAAAGGTGCCCACTACCACGCCTGGCTAATTTTTGCATTTTTAGTAAAGACAGGGTTTCACCATGTTACCAGGCTGGTCTTGAATTCGACTTCAGGTTGTCTGCCCGCCTGGGCCTCCCAAAATGCTGGGATTATGGGTGTGAGCCACCGAGCCTGGCTTGAGTGCTTTATGTGGATTAATTTATTTAATCTTCACATCAAACAGAAGGATGTATTATTGCTTATCCCCACTTTGCAGATTGGGAAACCAAAGTACAGAGTAACATTAAGTAATCAGTTCAAGGTCACATAGCAAGTGGCAGTGCCAGGCTTTAAACCCAAGTCTGGCTCTAGACTTCTCTTAGCCTTCTACTGCATCCTGCATCTAATTTGTTGTGGGCAGTTTTCCCTGAGTTCACTTCACTCAGCCTCATTCTTTTTAGCGGTCACATAGGGTTCTATGCTAGGTGAACTGTAGTTGAACTGTTTGCTGTCAGTGTCTTCAACTCCCATATCTACCCACAGTTCCCGAACCCTGGGTCCCAAATACCTCCTCTGTGTCCCACGGGCTCTGCAGACTCTATTTTAAGTTGGCTAAAACTGAGCTCATCTCCTCCCACCTGTACCTCCTCCATGTTCTTATATGAATGTCAATGTCGGCACCCATTGGTCACCCAGGATGGAGGAAGGAGCCAGACTGTGAAGGAATAAGGGAAGTAAGCAGGTTCCAAAAGACGTGGAAGGCGTTTGGGTCCAGAGCCTAGGGAAAAGTTTGGCCCTGCAAAAAATAAAAGAGGCTGGGTTAGCTTTGGACATCTGGGGAAACAGGTGGAATGAGGGAGGATGGAGGAGCCAAATTTAAGCATCGGGCACTTAGGTGCTCATCTCCAAGGCAACTGCATTGCTATGGCAACAGCAGAGGCAGCACCGCCCCGCCCAAGTACCACCTCGACCGCCGTTACCTCCGCAGCAGCCAGACGCTTCCGCATGAGAGGGCTGGGGGCTTGCGGACCTTCGGGAACGGCTCAGGAAGGCGGGAGTTGCTGCTGCATTAGCCAATCCATAAGCTCTGTCCCGCCTGGGTGGGCTCTGCGGCGAGGCGCGCCAAGAAGGGGTCGGGAGTTTTTTGGCGCTCGCTAAAGGGCGTTGAGAAGGGCGGGGCCGCGTCGCTTCGGACCACTCAGGAGCCGAGGAGAGCGAGTGGGCGGGGCCAGGCTGAGGCTGGCCGGGGGCGGGGCAAAGGGATAACGTGGGAGGGTCCGCCCAATCTCTCTTCTACCCAATAGAAGGCCAGAAAGCCAATCCGGACGGTTGGGGCGTCCAATGGGCGTTGCCGCGAGGCCCCGTTGCAGAGCGCGTCTAGCCAATAGGCAGCGGCGGCGGGCGGGCGCGGGCGACCGGCGGCGCGGCTGAGGCGGAGCAGGCGCTGCGGCAGGAGGGAAGATGGCGGACGAGGAGAAGCTGCCGCCCGGCTGGGAGAAGCGCATGAGCCGCAGCTCAGGTGCCGCGGGGGTCGGGGCTGGGGCGGGACCGCGCGGGCCCGCGTAAGCAGGGCTCGAGCTCACCTCTTGGGCGCGGCGGCAGCGGTGCCTCCCTCCTGTGGGGTCCTGGCTCCTCCGCGTCGTACCCGGGGTAACGGCCCCGGCCCGCCCTGTTGTGGGGACTGCGAGCCTCAGGAGCCGCCGGGAAGCCAAAGGAAGCTGAGGCAGGGGGCTGGGCGGGTGAGGGTCCGGGAAGTCCGGGGCGATGGCCCTGGCCCTACCGGCCCGGCTGATACCTCTCGGCCTAATGCACCTGACGCCCCCGGGGGACGTCTCTGCACCTTGCTGGGCCCGGGGGCACCCCTGGGAAGGGGACACTCCAGTACCCTGCAAAGGGCATAGGGTGTTGCCCGACCTCGGGTCCACAACCTACCGTTGCTAACACCCCTACCGTGTACACCTAATGCTGAGTCTGCGACATCGCCGGTGACATTCTGCCAGACGATGGCCCCTGTGCTTAGGCCCGATTTAACGGTTAGCCACAATGATAATATTGCCAGTAACAGGGCACGTTTGTCTCTGTGTCAAGCGCTTTAAGTTCTCTCTGAATTGCCACAACTCTGGGAGCCAGATAGTTATTACTTCCTTTCTTACCAGCAAGGAAACTGAGGCCAGAAAACTGAAGGAACTCGTCCAAGATCATTCCAGGGGCTGGGGGTTGAATTAGGACCTAGGCAGTTTGCCTCCAGATCCCCCCGCCCGTGTCAGAGCAAACTCCTGAGTAGCAGGCCCAGCATCTGTGGGCAGGTCGCGAGTCACTCTGCTGCCTCCAGAGCCCATAGCAATCGCATTTGCAGTAATAATTCTCCTTGGTTGAGTGCCAGGTTCTGGTGAACGCTTTGGATACATGGACTCTCCTCATTAACCCCGTGAGGTTTGATCTCCTTATTCTCTAGTCCCCATTTTTCAGATGAGAAAACTGAGGTGCAGAGAGAGAGAGCCCATTGCCAAGGTTTTAGAGTGAGTCCGTAGCTCAGCTGCATTTGCCCCTGGAACCCGTGCTCTGGCCCATTCTGCTCTAGCCCTGGCCTGTGGCTGGGACCTCCAGCATAAACCGGATGCTCTGCCCAGCCCTGGGCCCATTTCTGCTGTGTCTGCTCGGTTCAACCCTGATGGCTTCCTTTATGGGCGACACTCCATGTCACCCAGGCGAACTGTCAGCCTTTAGAGTGGCACCCAGTAGGGTCTTTACTTCCAGCTTCTTGTTCACAGTATTCACTCCTTCATACCCCTCACTCCCTGGGTAACATCTGGCCACCAGTAATGCTGGTTCCTAGCTCTGCAACACTGTGCACGGTGTAGTAGCTAAGAGCAGAGCTTTCAGGTGTGAAGTACCTGAGTACAGTTCCTCCCTCCCCCTGTATGTGCCTGGAACAGAGTAATGTTACTCATTGCTGCCATTCCCAGAGATGCAGAAGGTGAGGCCTCCGTTTTGTCGTCTATACAATGGAGATAATAAAGGCTATCCCACTCTTAATGTGTGCCAGTTTCTGTCCTAGGCATTTTGCAGATGTGTGAGCTTATTTGGTGCTTTCTTCTTCTTTTTTCTGGAGACGGTCTCACTGTGTGGCTCCGGCTGCAGTGCAGCGTCTGCCTCCCAGGCTTAAGCAGTCCTCCCACCTCAGCCTTTCAAGTAGCTGAGACCACAGGCATGTACCACCACCCATGGCTAATTTTTTATTTTTTATTTATTTACTTCTATTTATTTATTTATTTTGAGACAGAGTCTCACTCTGTCGCCCAGGCTGGAGTGCAGTGGCATGATCTTGGCTCACTGCAGCCTCCGCCTCCCGGGTTCAAGTGATTCTCCTGCCTCAGCCTGCTGAGTAGCTGGCATTACAGGTGCCTGCCACCACATCTGCCTAATTTTTGTATTTTTAGTAGAGACGAGGTTTCACCATGTTGGCCAGACTGGTCTTGAACTCCTGACCTCAGGTGATCCACCTGCCTCAGCCTCCCAAAGTACTGAGATTATAGGCCTGAGCCACTGAGCCCAGCCAGCCTGTTTTTTGGTTTGTTTTTGTTTTTTCTGAGACAAGAGTCTCACTCTTGCACCCAGGCTGGAGTGCAGTGACATGATCTTGGCTCACTGTAGCCTCCGCCTTCCAGATTTAAACAATTCTCCTGCCTTAGCCTCCCGAGTAGCTGGGATTACAGATATATACCACCACACCCGGCTAATGTTTGTTTGTTTGTTTGTTTGAGGTGGAGTTTCGCTTTTGTTGCCCAGGCTGGAGTGCAGTGGCACAATCTCAGCTCACTGCAACCTCCACCTCCCAGATTCAAGTGATTCTCCTGCTTCAGCCTCCCCAGTAGCTGGGATTACAGGTGCCCGCCACCATGCCCGGCTAATTTTTTATATTTTTAGTAGAGATGGGGTTTCACTGTGTTGGCCAGGCTGGTCTCAACCTCCTGACCTCAGGTGATCCACCCCACCTTGGCCTCCCAAAGTGCTGGGATTACAGGCGAGAGCTACCACGCTTAGCCCTTTTTAAATTTTTAAAAAATTATTATTTAGTCCTTTCAGTGACCCTAAGGTAGGAACTGTTATCTCCATTTTACAGGTGAGAACGCTGAGGCCCAGGGAAGGTAGATGACATTTGAACGCAGATTCAGATTTGAATTCAGGTGGTCTGCCTGCTGAGTGCATGCTTCGAGTCAACTTCCTGTCCCCCAGCTTCCTCCTTGAAGTTATCTGGGTTATTTTCCTCCTTGAAGTTATCGGGGATTGATGTTATCCTGTGTTTTGTTTGCTTGTTTAGCACCTGTCTGTTCTCACCTAGAATGTTAGCTCTCTAAGGGTAGGGACTGTATCCTGCCACATTGGTTCATGTCTGGAGAGCCTGTGGCACATGGTGAACACGCCATGGATTTGTTGAATGAAGGCACCCCCTGCAAGCCAGGCCCTTACCCTGGCTTCTGGCTGTGGGCTCAGGTGGTGTCATGGAAGCACAACCCTAGCTGAATTCCCACCTGCCCTCCCCTCCAGGCCGAGTATACTACTTCAACCACATCACTAACGCCAGCCAGTGGGAGCGGCCCAGCGGCAATAGCAGCAGTGGTGGCAAAAACGGGCAGGGGGAGCCCGCCAGGGTCCGCTGCTCGCACCTGCTGGTGAAGCACAGCCAGTCAAGGCGGCCCTCGTCCTGGCGGCAGGAGAAGATCACCCGGACCAAGGAGGAGGCCCTGGAGCTGATCAACGGTGAGCAGGGCAAGGGCAAAGGCTTGGGAGGGGATCTTCTCCCAGGTGGGCCTTTGTAGAAGTCACACCAGACCCTTCACCCCAGCTTGCTCAGCTACCAGGCGTTGATGTTGGCCAACACCAGAACGCCAGTGCATGACATGACCCTGACCTTCACAGCAGCCATTCTCTTTCCTTTCCATCTGGCATTTCAGGGTGAGCCAGGTAGGGGCAGAGGACCCAGTCCGGGGACTGGCAGACCTGGGTTCAGGTAGTACTGTGCCTCTGTGAACTCTGTGACCTTTGAGAGGGGACTCATGTCACCTCCCCTAGACTCAGCGTTCTCTGTAAAATGGGCATCCTCTGAGGACCATTGTGAAAGTTCAAGGGAATAAGGCAATGCATTTTGCCCAGTGGGCCCTCAGTCTGTGGGAACTGTTGTCAATAGTAATATCATCCAGTAGGGGCCCGAGTCACAAACATAGGTGGGTCCAGAGAGAGTGGTCAGAAAGGTAGTGACTGCGTGCAGGGTGCGGTGGCTCACACCTGTAATCCCGGCACTTTGGGAGGCCTTGGAGGGCAGATCACCTGAGGTCAGGAGTTCGAGATTAGCCTGGGCAGTATGGTGAAACTTTGTCTCTACTAAAAATACAAAGATTAGGCAGATGTGGTGGTGCGTGCCTGTAATCCCAGCTACTCGGGAGGCTGAGGCAGGAGAATTGCTTGAACCCGGGAGGCGGAGGTTGTAGTGAGCCGAGATCGCACCACTCCACTCCAGCCTGGGCAGCAAAGCAAGGCTCCATCTCAAAAAAGAAAAACGAAAGAAAGAAAGGTAGTGAGTGCCAGCAGAGCTAGTGAGTTAATTCTGACCTAAGGGAGGAAGCTATTCCCTGCTCTGTTCTGTGTTTCCTCTGCAGTCTGGCACTGGGGTGGCAAACTTTAAAGGCCAGATGGTAAATATTTTAGGTTTCGTGGGCCATGCAGTCTCCGTCAGCTCTGCTTTGTAACTGGATGGCAGTCATAACCAATGTGTAAGCAAGCACATGGTCATGGCTGTGTGCCAAGAAAACTTTATTATTTACAAAATCAGGGAGGATTTGGCCTGCAGGCCATCATTTGCAGAGCCCTGTGTAAAGCTGTCCAGTTTGGCTGCCACTCACCACATGTACTATTTCCATGTAAATTAATTAAAATTACCATTCAGATGCAGTGGCTCACACCTCTGATCCCAACACTTTGGGAGGCCAAGGCGGGAGGATCACTTAAGCCCGGGAGTTTGAGACCAGCTTGTGCAACAGAGCAAAACCCTGTCTCTACAAAAAAATACAAAAATTAGCTGGACATGGTGGTATACACCTATAGTGCCAGTTACTCAGAGAACTGAGGTGGGAGGATCCCTTGAGCCCAGGAGGCAGAGGTTGTAATGAGCCGAGATCATGCTACCGCACTCCAGCCTGGGTGACAGAGCGAGACCCTGTCTCAAAAATAAATAAGTAAGATAATATCAAAAATTGGTTTCTCAGTTGCACTGGTCATACTTTAGCTGGTGGCTGCCATCTTCAACAGCGGGAATATAAAACACATTTCCATTCTTGGCCGGGCATGGTGGCTCACGCCTGTAATCCCAGCACTTTGGGAGGCCGAGGTGGGTGGATCACGAGGTCAGGAGATTGAGACCATCCTGGCTAACATGGTGAAACCCCGTTTCTACTGAAAATACAAAAAAATTAGCTGGACGTGGTGGCAGACACCTGTAGTCCCAGCTACTTGGGAGGCTGAGGCAGGAGAATGGCATGAACCTGGGAGGTGGAGCTTGCAGTGAGCTGAGATCACACCACTGCACTCCAGCCTAGGCAACAGAGCCAGACTCCATTTCAAAAAAAAAAGACAATTTCCATTCTTGCAGGAAGTTGTGTCTGACAGCCTTTCTCAGAGTCCCCAGAACCTCCTGGGCTATCCCTACTCCAAACAACCCATCCCTCAACCATGCCCAGACAGCCTGGGTTGCTATGCAGCTCTGCCGGGTCCTGGCTGTGTGATCTTGAGCAAGTTACTTAACATCTCTGGACCTCAATCTTTTTCTCCTTCTTCTTTTGAGACAGGATCTTGCTGTGTCATAGCTCACTGCAGCCTCAACCTCCTTGGGATCAGGTGATCCTTCCACCTCAGCCTCCCAAGTAGCTGGGACCGCAGGCTCATAACACCACACCTGGCTGATTTTTGTATTTTTAGTAGAGAGAGGACTTCACCATGTTGCCCAGGATGGTCTCAAACTCCTGGGCTTAAGTGATCCTTCCACCTCAGCCTCCCAAAGTGCTGGGATGACAAGCGTGAACCACTGCTCCCGGTGGTCAAGTCTTTTTCATTTATAAAATTAGTATTAGAATAATAGGACCCACCTCCCAGGGTAGTTGTGAGGACTCCTGGCTAGTACAGTAAAGTGGGAGTAACAGCTCCTGGCATTGGTAAACGTTCTGTTATTGTTAGTGGCCACTGTCATTGCAGTTGTTGGTTGTGGTAACACAGGGCCCAGCACAGAGTGCTCACTCGGTCAGTATTGGCTGTTGTTTTACTCTCTCATCACTTGGTCCAGTACTGGCCTGTAGGATGTTATTACACATGCACACCCCCAACATGGCATCTAGCACAGTAAGTGCCCCCGTTAGCCTTATATGTAAGCATGGTAGAGAGAAGCCAAGCTCTTGCACGGAATCTTGAAGGCTGATTAAAGAGCCAGCCTCCTGACCTCTGAGGGCAGGGACTGGATCTCTCTCTTTCCCCTGTATTCCCATCCTGCCACACAAAGCCTGGCCCGGAGTCAGCCCTCACAGCCTTGTTTCATGAGCCAGTAGGAAGCAAGAAGGATTCCTGGCACAAGAACGGGCAGAAGTAAAGGCCTAGGGCTAGGATGTAGCCAGGACTCTGGGGAAGGCTTTGCAGGGAGCTGGGGGGTGGTGAGACCTCTCACGGGCAGGTCCCAGCCAGGTTGAGGATGGTCCTTGTCAGGTGAGGAGTTTGGGTTCTTTCCTGGAGGCAGCAGGACATAATGTGGCCATGTGGGATGAGGAGAGGAACCCAGCAGTGCTCTGCTTTCAGCAAAGATCTGGGAAGCTAGAATGTCAAGGACCAGGGAAACTGGAAGGCGCAGAACCTTCAGAGGTTCTGGTTGCCCCAGAGCAAGAGGAAGAAGTGGAGGGAGAAGCCAGGAGAGAATCACGAGATGACCCCTCGGGTCCTCCCAGCTCTAGTGGTCACTGTTCTGAGGCTTCCGGACCCCATAAGAGTGAGTAGGAGGGCTCAGGCATTTGGGGATGGAGTGGCATGAGGTGGGCTCCTGGGGGTCAGCAGAGCGGCCAGGCGTAGGACAGAGCTGCTTCAGGCGGTCCTGATGAGAGCTGGCAGAAGGCTGAGGCCGATGGGGACAGTGAGGAGGGCATGGGCCTGGGTGTGGTGGGCGAGGGTGTTCCCCCATCTCTGGGTTGGACAGGTGCACCTGGTAAGTAGCCAGGTCTTAGGGCCTCGCCGTAGGTACCTGCAGATTCGGGAATGTCAGCAGGAGCCCCGCCTGCCCACATGATGGAAGCTGTGGGAGGAACTGCAGCGAGAGACAGTGTGACTTGAACTTGGGGGCTGGAAGTGGAGGAAGAAGTGAAAGGGAGCAGACCTGAGAGAGATTCAAGAGGCAGGATAGAAAGGACTGGGTGATGGATTAGGTGGGCAGGGGTGGGATGTCTGGGGGAGGGTCAGGGAAGAATAGCATGGCCCACCCTGGGCTTGTACAGGGCTGAGTTTCAGTGCCGGCTGTGTGGTCTTCATTCCCTGGGCCTCAGTTGCCTCATCTGTAGAATGGGGAGAGGGTGGCTATGAGGATCCAGGAGCGATGGGCTCTGTGGCTGGTGCGTTCTGCATGGTGGAGCCTCAGCCCCAGTCATTCGGGTGTGGACAGTGGGGCAGCTGAGGTCAAGTCAAGGTCTCTGCTCATGGGCAGCCCCTGCTGCCACCCCACAGCCCATAGAAAGAGTTCTGGGTAGGACCACAGGCGGCCTGGTGGGCTCAGCACACAGATGATGACCTTGGCCCACGACCTCCCTCTCCTGGTATACTGCCTGAGACGGTACTGGGGCAGATCCCCTCAGAGGTCAGTAGGAGGCTGCAGTGAGGTGGCCCTGGCCAGGGTACACTCAGTAACATCCTCATGTGCAGTGTCGGTGTGGGCATTGGGCACCTGGGCCTCATTTTCTCTTCCATGAAGTGGATGTTCTCCCCTCAAGGGTTCATGCCGGGTGATCAGGAGATCATGATTTGGGCAGCTCACTCCCCAGCTGGCGGTGGGCTGAATCTCATCAGTGCCCATTTAGATCTGGTGCTCCGCCCTTGCCCCGAAGGGACAGGCTGCCTGCAGAGAGAGTCGGGGCCTCCACGTTTTCTGCTGAGGCTCCTTTTCCCAGCATTGGCTCCTCTGCAGCTGCTGGGCTGCAGCCAGAGGCTGTCAGGGATCCGAGGGAGTCATTGCCAGTGTCCTTGTCTAAGGAGGATGGGCCGTGGAGAAGCCCTCCCTGCCTACTCTCCACCCCCGGCCCCTCACATGCCCAGGGCCTGGAGGGTCCCAGGGAGGCTGAGACTATGAGCAGCCATCCTATCCACATACCCATCCCAGCATCCAGGTCAGCCCCTTTGCCCCAGGGTCCCCAAGGTCACTGGCACCCTTCCAGCTTGCTGGCCTTGGGCCAGCCTCTAGCCTCTCCTTCTGGATCTTGGTCTTCTCAGACCTGACCCTGTCACCTCTTTCCCCAACCGGGCCCCTTCCCCTCTGGTGCCTGGGCAGCCTCAAGGAAGTATGCTGGAAGCAGCGTAATGATCTGGCAAGGCAGAGGAGAGAGCACATCTCAAAACCTTTTTGGGGTCAAGGACTACCCTGTTTGTTCCCTCACTCCCACCTAGGTCACTGAGGTGCATTAGCTTGGACTGTTGTAACAAAATACCACAGACTGTGGCTTAAACAACAGTCACCACTTTCCACAGTTCTGGAGGCCAGAAGTCCATGATCCAGGTTCCCTCAGATTCTGTTCCTGGCGAGAACCCATTTCCTGGCTTGTAGATGGCTGCCCTCTCACTGTGTACTCACATGGTATTCCCCAGTCGCATGTGCACGGAGTGAAGGAGCACAGGCTCTCTGGTGTCTCTTCTTATAAGGACACTAATCCTGGCCAGACGCAGTGGCTCATGCGTGTAATCCCAGAGCTTTGGGAGACTGAGGCGGGCAAATCACTTGAGGTCAGGAATTCAAGACCCAGCCTGGCCAACATGGTGAATCTCCATCTCTACTAAAAATACTAAAAAAAAAAAGTAGTCGGATGTAGTGGCACATGCGTGTGACCCCAGCTACTCAGGAGGCTGAGGCAGGAGGATCGCTTGAACCTTGTAGGCAGAGGTCACAGTGAGCTGAGATCACACCATTGAACTCCAGCCCGGGTGACACAGCCAGACTCTGCCTCAAAAAAAAAAAAAACAAAAACAAAAAGGGGACACTAATCCTGTTGGATCAGGGCTCCACCCTTATGACCACATTTAACCCTAGTTACTTCCCTGAAGTCCCCATCTCCAAATGCAGCCACACTGGGGGTTAGGGCTTTAACACATGAATTTGGGGTGACACAAACATTGAGTCCATAACAGATGGATGGGCAGCTTGGATCTGTCAGGGGCCTGCTCTGCAACAGCCGCTGCTTAAGCGGTCACTGATTCACTCCTTGGAGCAGCCTCCAACGTGGGAGCAGCTGTTACCCCATTTTACAGGCTAGTTGAGTGAGGCTCCAAGAGGTAAGGTCACCTGCCAGACTCGCATTGTTCAGGAGCAGCAGAGGTAGGATCTGAACCTGACGTAGTCCAGAGTCAGCACCCATAACGTGTCCTCTTGGGCCTTGGGGATATGCTGTGAGCAGGCTGGCTGGGGTCTGCCAGCACAGACAGGTGCCATTCTGTTTTGCATACAATTTCAGGGGGTCCTGAACACCTTGAAGCAGGTGGAGGCCCCTGCTCCAGACTGGGAGCTCCTGGAGAGGCCACCCTGCATCTGTGTGGTTCTAAGCTGGAGCCACATCGAATCAGGATGGGGCTCCAGCACCTGACAGCCCCCATCAAATTTCATGGGTTTGGTGCCATCAAGGCTGACATGTTGTCTTGGAGGAGGCCCAGGAAATCTGGCCTTAGGATCACAGCCTGAGTTTCAGGTAGACAGGGCATGAGATTCCAGCATTTCTGCTTCAAGCCCCGTGGTAGGTCCCTGTCTGCCTCCTTCCCCATGGCCTATTTCTGTCTCATTTATTCATGAACTTCTTGAACATTCATGAACACCTGTTTTGTGCACAGTGCTGGGTTCTGAGGGTGTAGCAATGAACAAGGCCAACCCAGCAGCCTTCGTTCCCACACTGTGAGGCAGGGAAGCAACCTGCCAATAGGACGGCAGTAAATGCAGCACCCAGGGGGAGGCACCTCACACAGTAGGGGATTAGGGGAGGCTTCTGGGGGAGACCAGAGGATAGCTGGTGAGTTTCAGGCAGGACGAGAGGCTTAAACCAAGGTCTGCGAGGCAGGGGAGCAGGGCGGGAGTAGGAGGATTTCATTGTCGGGGGGTCGGGTGCAGGCTGAGCTAACAAGACACAGAACCAAACCCCTCAAGGTCAGCCTCACAGAGCAGGAACTCAGGAAGAAAGTGTTTGGTTTTTTCTTTTTGAGATGGAATTTCGCTCTTGTTGCCCATGCTTTGCCATGCTGGAGTGCAGTAGCACGATCCCAGTTCACTGCACCTTCCACCTCCCAGGTTCAGGAGAAAGCACTTTTAAAAAAAAAATCATTCCAGCTACTTGGGAGGCTGAGGCAAGAGGATTGCTGCAGCCCAGGGGTTCAAGGCCAGCCGGAGAAATATGATGAGACCCCATCTCTACAAACGGAAAACAAAACAGTCGTTGCTGGCTTTCATCAAAGCAGAAGGTTTTCCAAGAGAGCTGGCAGGTCAGAGGCAGATCTGGGTGAGATGAGCTGTGGGGGCGCCAAAGTGTGGCTTTTATTTGTTTTTAAGTGGTATGGCTTGCCACTGTGTGTGTGAGAGGACAACTTGGACGGGCTGTCCAATTTCAGGGATCCCTGTGGCTGTGCCCCCAGCCCTGGTCATTGGGGGCTGCAGCAGGGTGATGCTTGTTCAGGGCCTGGGGCTGGACCTGGCTCCTCAGATGCTCAGCGCCTGCAGGCAGTCCTGCTTCCCCGAAGCAGGTGGGTACCCTGGCTGGCTTAGTGGTCCAGACAGAAGCGGGGACAGGGGACTCCAGTGCTCTGTGCCTAAGGCCAAGGAGATACCTAGAAGTTCAGGGAGAGGAAGGGTGGGAGGGGGTCCTAGCAACATCTAATTTAAGTCGGAGTCACTGGTGGATGTGTCTGGCACAGAGGGGGACCCTGTGGCAGCCCTGGAAGTGGGGTGTTCTGATCAAACCAGGGCATCATGGGCAGAAGCCTCTGTAATATGCCATCCCAACAGAAGCTGGGGCCCTGTATGGCATTGATGTCCCTGTCGGACAGGCACCACGCAATGCCCCAGAGTGATGGCCAGATCTGACCAGGACACGTGGGCCGGAAGGGCCAAGGATAGGGGCAGCAGAGCAGTAGAGGCTGCGTCATCCCTGGGATGCAGTCCACACGGAGGGGAAGAATGATGAAAGCAAGGGACATTGGTCAGGGTCCTGCTCGGTGCCAGGCACTGTGCTGCATGTCACAGCCACTGGCACAAGACCGTCAGGTGGAGGAGCAAAGGGATGTCAGAGCAGCAGGTCCTGTTGACATCCAGCTCAGATACCAGGACACTGGTGGCTGCCATGACGTGCAGCCCAACAGGGAGCTATGGCTGTGCTGTCATGGTGGTACCATTTCCATCATGGTCCCAAGCAGGTCAGAGTGTGAGGCCGAGGAACCCTGGGGACAATTGGATCAGTTCAGTGTGTTCAGCAGGTGCCATGATTGGGTGTCCAGGCCTCCTAGCACTGGCTAGGTCACCCAGCAGTGTCCCCATGGCTCTCTGACAGGCTGTAGGCGGGTGCGTCAGCTATGTGTGTCCTGGGCAGGTTGGCCGGCAGTCGTGTCATGGCCTCATTTAGGTCAGAAGGAGCAATGGGTAGAAGTGTCAGGGTGACGTTAGGAAACCCCCTACTGAGTGTGTCAGGGTGACTCTCATGTTGGAGAGAAGAACTGGTGTCCCTGGAGCGTGGCTGCCAGGCCATAGGGTACACGGGGTGGGTGCAGTTCACCCAGAGGGCTGCCCTGGCTTGCTGGGGCTGTCACATCACTGGCCTAGGGAGGACACTGGAAGGGACACCCATTGGTGTCAGAGCAAGAGGAGGATTGGGGTAGAGCAGACTTTGGCCCATGGGCACCTTCCTGGGGGCGGCCTGGACTCGGGAAGGCGGTAAGCCATTTCTTCCCACCTGGCATGTGCACAAGAGTGCATACACAGACTTGCTCACACACATTCACACAACACACACCACGTGCACACACACGCAACCCTCCCCACTTGGCTCCCGAAACATGAGTCACTCAGATGCTACTCTGCTGCTATCCTGCCCCCCTCTGCCAGCAGCCCTGTTCCTCCTTCCTCCAGCAGCCCTGGCCTCCCCCGCCTCCTGGAGAGTCAGAGTCGATGGGCTGGTTTAGGCCACACAGGGTGGGGCCGCCCTAAGTTCTGTCAGCATGCAGACCGTAGGTGGGGAGCCAGGAGAAGAGCTGTGTCGCCTGCCTCTGGGACCCTGGGGCTACAGTCCACGAGTGTCCCTTGCAAAGCCCACCGGGGTGCCTTGGAGACCCTTCCCAGTGCCAGACTGTTCTTCCCAGATGGGACAGCTGAGGCCATGGGCTGCCGTGGCAATGCTGGGCCCTCTCTGGACAGTTCTCCCACCTCTGCCCAGGGGGCCCTGGGGGCCCAGCTCCCTGCCTGGGTCAGCGTCTCCCTGCTTCCTGCACTCCTCTGATCTGTCCAGCTTGGATGTAGATTTTCCCTCAAATGTGTGTGTGTGTGTGTGTGTGTGCATGTGTGTGTGCTGGAGAGAGTGACAGCGGGAGCAGGGATGTGAGACCCGCAGGGTTGCAGGGCTCATGGGTGACTGGCGGGGTGCACCGAGTGCTCATGCACGTGAAAGTCGCCTCTTCTTGGGTGTGTGTGAGGACAGGTGTGACTGTGCCTGCAGGTGTGTGTGAGGAGAGGGGTATGGGGAGCATGTGTGCCTGTAGGGGGAGGCTTTCCGAGTGAAGTGCTGCCTCCCCCGCCGGCCAGCTCTGGAGCCCTCCATCCTGTCTGGTCAGGTCCCGCCGCCCTGACCTGGCACTCCCATTACGTTCCATGTCCGCAGGCTACATCCAGAAGATCAAGTCGGGAGAGGAGGACTTTGAGTCTCTGGCCTCACAGTTCAGCGACTGCAGCTCAGCCAAGGCCAGGGGAGACCTGGGTGCCTTCAGCAGAGGTGCGCAAGGAATGGGCCCCACCAGGTCGGGGGACCCCCACTACCCTGAGGGATAGAGGCCGGGAGGGTCTGGGCACTGGGCTCCCGGGTGCCACACCGGCCTTCGGGGTCCAGCAGGTGGCAGCACAGCCCCTTCCTCAGGCTTCAGAGGCTGCTCTGCTGGGCAGGGCCAGGGCCACACAGGGAGGGGGCTGCAGCGCTTTCTTCCTGGAATCATCTCTACCCGGGGGTGGGGGCGCGGCCTCTGTGTGTCTGCGCGCAGATGTCCTCATCCCAGGCCCACCAAGGCAGGTACGTCCTGTCCTCTGCCTCTTCCTTTTTGTGGTTTAAGGCTGGGGGCCCTGAGAGTCCCAGGGCATGTCCCCCAGAATCCCTTTCAAAGGTGGGGAAACCAGGGGTGAGAGGAGGTGGCCCTGAGTTTAGGCCTGTCTGGCCAGGAGAGTGGAAATCAGGGACAGAGGGGACCAAGCAGCCTCCTCTTTCTCCTCTTCAGTCCTCGTGATCTGCAGAACATCAGGGAAAGGCCAGGATGGGTTGCAGGGTATGGTGTGCAGGTGTCTTAGTGGGGCGGGGTGGCAGCATGGGGCCAGGAGCTGCCCACCAGCTCCGAGAAGGCTGGCGGGACAGATGACATGGCAGGGCTGGGAACCAGGCCCAGGGAGACGAGTTCACCACCGAAGTGGCCCCTAAACGTGCAGCGGCAGCCGCAGCCCTGCCTGCCATCCTTCATGCTGTCCTCCGGCTTCCCAGGGCCTCCTTAATGGCCCTGCCGCCCCTAGCTGGGCCGCCGCTCAGCACCAGCAATAAACGTGGTGACGGATGAATGTGGACGAGTGTGAGGCTCAGCGCAGGCAGGAGCCCCATCTGTCGTGGCTGCTGCCCGCCCTGCCTCATCCTGTCCTCTGCCAGCCCAGCCTTGACGCCCCCACCGCCCCTCCTGGCTCCCAGGTCAGATGCAGAAGCCATTTGAAGACGCCTCGTTTGCGCTGCGGACGGGGGAGATGAGCGGGCCTGTGTTCACGGATTCCGGCATCCACATCATCCTCCGCACTGAGTGAGGGTGGGGAGCCCAGGCTTGGCCTCGGGGCGGGGCAGGGCAGCTGGGCCCTCCAGCTCCCCTCTTGCCCGCCAGCCAGTAGCCAAATCCCCCACTCCCTGCCACCGTAACACAGTATTTATTGTTCCCAAAATGGCTGGGAGGGGGCCCTTCCAGATTAGGGGCCCTGGGGTCCCCACTCCCTGTCCATCCCCAGTTGGGGCTGCGACTGCCAGATTCTCCCTTAAGGAATTGACTTCAGCAGGGGTGGGAGGCTCCCAGACCCAGGGCAGTGTGGTGGGAGGGGTGTTCCAAAGAGAAGACCTGGTCAGCAGAGCTGCCCCGTGTTCCCCCAGGTCCTGGAGGCAGACTTGAGGACCGAGTTATTTCTAGTTAGGCCACGCTCCTCTGTTCAGTCGCAAAAGCAAACACTCGTGCGGCCCAGCCATGGGCCCTCTGAGCAACTGTGCAGCACCCTTTCACCCCCAATTAAACCCAGAACCACTGCTCCGCTCTCCTGTGTCTCATTTCTCCCCGGGGAAGCATAGGGAGGACGATGTCGCGAGGAGGGGATCACAGCCAGCCCATCCTGAGTCCCAGCTGCATGTTCTCCCCCAAGACTCCCCCTTGCCCTGGGCCAGCACCCTGAGACCTGCACCCTGAGACCTGCTTCCCTGCCATCTCAGGTACTTCCGGAAGGTTCATGGGTCCAACCCAGCACCTGGCCCAGCACCCACTGCAGCTGCGGTTACCATGACAACAGGGCCCTCCTGGACTGGAGGGGGCTTCTGCGGGGAGGGGGATGGGAGCAGACACGGCTTCTAGTGCTCAATTGAAGGTGCAGCAGAGGGGATCCTGGGGCGGGTGGTGGGGAGATGGGGTCCCCCGCCAGTGTGGGGGCTATGGATGTGGCCTGCCTGACCCCCATCCCCTGTTCAGTCGGGGGCTGTGGGTCTGGTGGAAAAGTGGTTATGCCTGCACGCCCTATTCCCCTTCCACTTGATGGGGACCAGCCCAGATTGTGGGGGTGCCTGGCTGGCAGAGCTTAGGGACCTGAGCAACTAAAGCCTGGCCCCAGGGGACCTCCCCTCCCGCAAGCGCTGAGTTTCTAATAAAGGCCAAGCCTCATAAACAATCACCTGCGCCTGCTCCCATCTGGCTGGCTTCGGGAGCAATCGCTCACTCGCCTGCTGCCTGCCTGCCAGAGCGTTTGTCATTAGGAAGGTTTAATGGGTTTCCTCTCAGCTCCAGAGGGCTGGGGAGAGCCGGCTGCATGGCTACACCGCCAGGCAGAATGTTCTCCCGTCGCCTGGTGGAAGGGGGTTGGGAGTGAGGCAGCCGCGCCACCATTCACACCAGCAGTTGGATGTGGGGTTGGGGAAGTGACCACCCCTCCTGGAACAGTGGAGGCCCTGGTTCTGGAAGGATAGGAAATTAGTGGCTGGGGCCCAGAGGGTTTGCCGAGTTCCACTCCAAGGTGAAGAATGGGTTTTGTGTCCTGTCAGCAGCAGGGCCCAGGGAAGGGTGTGCATCATTCTGTGTGGGAGACGCTGCCCCTCACCCGTGTGTGTGTGTGTGTGTGTGTGTGTGTGTATGTGTCTGCATTTGCCCAGTAATGTGTGGGGCCATGTGATTGGTTGTCTCTGTGTCCTGTGCATTTCGGGAGTCCCCTGGTCTAGGTGTGACCACCTGCCCCTCCAGGCACCCCCTTCCCTTGTCTGTGCAGTGGCCAAAACCCAAATGAGAATGTCGCTGTTAGGTAACCATGCCTCCAGAGCCCACTTCGGGGCCGTGATTCATTATTAAGCAGCTGTGCATTCCCTTACCTCCCACTCACCCCCTCCTGCCTAGAAACAGGGCATAAATCCCAGGCCTTTAGGATGGTGACAGTGTAGTCTTCCCTAGTGCCACTTTACAGGCACCTCCCAGGCCAGACCTGCCCCAGGGGGTCAATCTCCACATGCCCCTGGCTTCTGTGGCCGTAGGGCAGGGCTGGAGCAGGTCACCTTGGGGTAAACGGGATTACTGCCCCAGGATTGGAGTTGGCTTTGCGGTGCCCATGTCCATGATGAGAGGGGAAATCAGTGAGTTAGCAGTGGACAGCCTAAGACGCACACATATGCACACAGATTGATCCTGGCCTGGGAAGTGTTAGTCTGCCTGCCCATCCTTGTTTGTAACAAAAACCACAAACTCAAAAGCTCTGAGCCTGCGTGTGTGTGTGTGTGTGTGTGTGTGAGTGATCTCTCTCTGAGGACCTGGTACAGATGTGATAGACACACCCACACCTAGCCCCAATCGCGGTTTGAGAATGTGGCTCCCCAGCACTCAGTGTATTGTGGACAAAGATTGTGGACCTCAGCATCCTCAATGCTCTACCTTACTTTGGGAGAATCCAGTATCTAAGGGCAATAAACTACCCTGTCCTCTCACTGTGGAGACTCTCTGCCTCCAAATAAATGTAAATTGGGGTGGGAGTTGGGGGGATACAGATGTTCTAGGTGTCCCGGCTTTGTGCTGCTTTTCATTTCATTTTTTCAGCCAGTACAGAGTAAGGTGCCTCTCCATGTGCTAATCCGGGAATGAATCCTTTTTCCAATGTCAAACATATTTGCTTAAATGGAAATTAATTGCTTTTCTTGAGGATTTCTCTAAAAATTGGTTTTAAATGAGTACATTAGGCAGTCCCATTTATTATTCATTGGTTTCATTCCCAATATGGCCCCAGTATCCGAGTTCCCGGAGATGCCAGCGCGGAGCGGAGATGATTTAATCAGGGAAACCATTAATTAAAAAATCATTAATTAGAGATGGGGAGAGCCTCCCCAGGGGAGTGGGGAGCACCCACTCTGTGGCCTCAGCGGGGTGGGGGTCCGGGCCACTGGGGCTCTTTAAATGATGTTTCTGCTCTGGATTCAATAGGGACCAACCACTGGGGTCAACATGGGGCAGGATCACCTGGGCAGCTTCCCCTACCTTCATTCTTGGCCCCTCAGCCCCAAGGGTGACGCTCCTCACCGTTCTTGTACCCCTTCCAGCTAGCCTGGCTGCACCCCTTAGGTCCACCTCACACAGGCCTTCAGACAGGCCTGGCTCGTATAAAGCCTTCATCTGGTTCTTCCCCGTCTGTGACTTCCCCTCCCCTGCCTTTAGCCAGATCTCTAAGGCTGCTGAAGACTTAGCTTCTCCTTTTTTATTTTTAAAATTGAGACAAGGTCTCACTCTGTGGCCCCGCTGCAATGCAGTGGCGCTCATGGTTCATGGCAACCTCGAACTCCTGGATTCAAGAGATCCTCCCACCTCAGCCTCCCGAGTAGCTGGGACTGTAGGCGCACACCACCACGCCTGGCTAGTTTTCTCAATTTTTTTTAGAGATGCGGTCTTGTTAGGTTGCCCAGGCTGGTCTTGAACTCCTGGGCTCAAGCGATCCTTCCACCTCAGTTTCCCAAAGTGCTGGGATTACAGGCATGAGCTGCTGTATCCGGCCTTCTCATAGTTCAGTCCCTTCCTGTCTCCCTCATACTCTTCTTTCCTGCCTCCAAAACATCTTGTCTTTTCCTCTTCTTCCCCTCCAAGAGTTCTGGTTCCCCATCAAGGGCTATCCCTGCCCAATCCCTCTTCCAGGCAAACAGGCTCCATGTGTGCGGGGTGAGTGTGTTCAGCTGAAGGCACCTGAGTGCCCCTTTAGGCTGTTTTTAGCTTTTTTTGTGATTAGCTAACTCGGCACAAATGTGACTCGTTTAAAAACGATTTTTGAAATTACAAAGCAACAAGAGAAAAACGAAAAAGGAAAAATTCAGCTGGGCCCTACTCTTTCATATCCTGCTTGTCAGAAGCCAGCTCGATTGTTAAAAACCCATTTAAAAAATTGCCGGACTGGCCGGGCTCAGTGGCTCACGCCTGTAATCCCAGCACTTTGGGAGGCCGAGGGGGGCAGATCACTTGAGCCCAGGAGTTCAAGATCACCCTGGACAACATGTCGAAACCCCCATCTCTACTAAAAATACAAAAATTAGCCTGGCGTGGTGGTGTGTGCCTGTAATCCCAGCTACTCGGGAGGCTGAGGCACGCGAATCGTTTGAACCCGGGAGGCGGAGGTTGCAGTGTGCTGAGATCATGCCACTGCACACCAGCCTGGGTGACAGAGCAAGACTGTCTCAAAAAAAAATTTTTTTTGGGCCAGGCGCGGTGGCTCAAGCCTGTAATCCCAGCACTTTGGGAGGCCGAGACGGGCGGATCACGAGGTCAGGAGATCGAGACCATCCTGGCTAACCCGGTGAAACCCCGTCTCTACTAAAAAATACAAAAAACTAGCCGGGCGAGGTGGCGGGCGCCTGTAGTCCCAGCTACTCGGGAGGCTGAGGCAGGAGAATGGCGTGAACCCGGGAGGCGGAGCTTGCAGTGAGCTGAGATCCGGCCACTGCACTCCAGCCTGGGCCACAGAGCGAGACTCCGCCTCAAAAAAAAAAAAAAAAAAAATTTTTTTCCAGACCACTTGGTAATGCATCAAGAGTGATCAGAGAGTGGCAATCCAGTGACGGGAGAATACTCATTTGAGACCAGTTTTCATTGTTGTGCTAGAATTCTCGGTTGTTTTGATCAAACTGCTTTTAAATGAATTGCTTTCGATCAAAACAACTTGGGATTGGGTCTCCTCACCCATCTCTCCAAAGGGCTGGCCCTGGGGAACCCCTTCCCCCCAGTTTGCTTAAGCTCAAGTCATGGAATAAGGGGATCCTCACTGGAGATGGGTCTCCAGGCTTGGACTTGGGGGCCACCTCCACCTCTGCCCCTGTTGGACACACAGAGTCATCAAAGCATCAAATGTCAAAGGTCCCGTTTATTCCGGCAAACCGGAAAGAAAAAGTGTAAATAAAAAAAGAAACAGATCCATGCACTCAACTCCTGGGGGTGGGGGTGGGAGTGAGGGATGAGGAATGGGTGGGAAGCAAGGAGGGAGGGGTGGAAGGACAGAGAGAGTGAGAGAGACAGAGAGAGGCAGAGACAGGGAAAGAACTGGAGAACCAGAGCCATAAAAAGAAAAAGACATCCATAAAAAGGCAGAAAGAAAGAAGTGTATTAAAAGCAGGGATCAATAAAGGAGAAGAGGGGAAATTGAGAAAATAGACAGAAATACACAGGCAGAGAACAAAAGCCCAGCAAAAAGGTGGGGAGAAAGGGCATGACAGAGACAGAGAGATCACCCTTGAGGGACACAGGCAGAATGAAAAGGGCCCCCAGCCCCCGGAGGCCCCCCAGGCAGCAGCCTGAGCCACAGCATTGGCTCAGGGGTCCCCAGAGGTGCTGATGACGTGAAACAGGGTGACATTGTAGAGCACCTGGTGGCCGTTGTTCCAGGTATAGAGGGCGCGCTCCCGGGGGTTGTAATCCAGCATCGAGATGTGGGAATACTGGTTGTGGAAGGGCACGTCCGTGTACTCGTAACTGGACGTGTTGGTGAAATAGGCAAAGTAGACCTTGGCCCCAGCCAGGTGGGAGTTGGTCACGTAGAGCACACCGCAGATCATGAAGGCCTCGCCGGCGCTGCGCTTGGGGTAGCCGGTGTCCCAGGACCGCATGACCTCGAGGGTGTGTGGGTCCAGCCGGCTGACCACGATGTTGCCCGCGTTCTGGTTGGTGGTGTACACAGCCCAGAGCCCGCTCTCGTCCACCATGAAGTCCATGTCGGAGAAACCGCCCCAGGAGTAGGGGAAGGTGTTGTTGTAACCGGCGCCCGGGAGGCTCCTCTGCACCAGCACGGAGCGCGAGCGGAAGTGGTATTTGACCACCACGTTGCTCTGGTACTTGTTATAGAACAGGGAGCCGTTGTACACCACGTGGCCCGTGCCCGCCCACGGCTGGGGTAGCAGGTGCTGGATAAAGTTCTGGCCTTTGATGAAGTCTCCCAGGGTACGGAACTCCAGGACCCGGCGGCCCTTGTAATAGCCATCCATGTACCAGACCTACGGGAACAGCCGCTGGTCACTGGGCTGTTCACTGGTGGGGGGGGACCACCACCAATGACCCAAGGGTCCCAGCACCAGTTACAGCCATTAGAGATCAACGGTCACTAAGTGGTCATTAGTCATGGGAATTCTGTTGACCGTTCATTACCAATTATGGCCCTAGTGTGACCATGATCGTCTCGTGGTGACAGCATTAACCATGGGCAGTGAATTCAAGTGATGTCTTATGACTCAGTGGCTGTCCAGTGACCACTAACCACCCAATATCCAATGACCAGGGAATTCCTGGGCCCAGTGAGTCCCCAGGGGCTGCAGTTTCTTGGGGAACTGCATGGCCCCCGTGGGACCACGATCCCAGTGAGTGCTATTGGTCTTTTTTTTTTGAGATGGAGTCTCTCTCTGTCGCCCAGGCTGGAGTGCAGTGGCGTGATCTCAGCTCACTGCAACCTCCCGGGTTCAAGCGATTCTCCTGCCTCAGCCTCCCGAGTAGCTGGGATTACAGGTGCGTATCACCATGCCCAGCTAATTTTTGCATTTTTAGTAGAGATGGGGTTTCGCAATGTTGGTCAGGCTGGTCTCAAACTCCCGTCCTTGTGATCCACTGTCTCGGCCTCCCAAAGTGCTGGGATTACAGGTATGAGCCACCATGCCTGGCCTTTTTTTTTCTTTTGAAACAAGGTCTCACCATTCTTCCCAGGCTGGAGTGCAGGGGCACAATCACAGCTCACTGCAGCCTTGACCTCCCAGGCTCAAGCGATCCTCCCACCTCAGCGCCCCGGATAGCTGGGACTACAAGCACAAGTCACCATACCCGGCTAATTTATTGTATCTTTAGTAGAGACAAGGTCTCACAATGTTGCCCAGGCTAGTCTCAAACTGCTGAACTCAAGTGATCTGCCTGCCTTGGCCTCCTAAAGTGCTGGGATTACAGGCGTGAGCCACTGCACCCAGCTGCTATTGATCTTAAAACAGACCTGAAGTGGACAATGCTTCATCCCAAAGGACCGGGGGAACTGCAGCCCCTGGGGACTCACTGGGTCCAGGAATTCCCTGGTCATTGGATACTGGGTGGTTAGTGGTCACTGGACAGCTACTGAATGATAAGACATCACCTGAATTCATTGCCATGGTTAACTAACCCCTGTCACCACGAGGTGACTAGGTGTGTCATTGACATTATCGCTGTCATCATGTTAACTAGCATTTGTTGTTTTTGTTTTGTTTTGTTTTGTTTTGTTTTTGTTTTTTTTTGTTTTTTTTTGAGACTGAGTCTGGCTCTGTCGCCCAGGCTGGAGTGCAGTGGCCGGATCTCAGCTCACTGCAAGCTCCGCCTCCCGGGTTTACGCCATTCTCCTGCCTCAGCCTCCGGAGTAGCTGGGACCACAGGCGCCCGCCACCTCGCCCGGCTAGTTTTTTGTATTTTTTTAGTAGAGACGGGGTTTCACCGTGTTAGCCAGGATGGTCTCGATCTCCTGACCTTGTGATCCGCCCGTCTCAGCCTCCCAAAGTGCTGGGATTACAGGCTTGAGCCACCGCGCCCGGCTTGTTTTGTTTTTGAGACAGAGTTTCATTCTTGTTGCCCAGGCTGGAGTGCAATGATGCAATCTTGGCTCACTGCAACCTCCACCTCCCGGGTTCAAGCGATTCTCCTTCCTCAGCCTCCTGAGTAGCTGGGATTATAGGCATGTACCACCATGCGCGGCTAATTTTGTATTTCTAGTAGAGACGGGGTTTCTCCATGTTGGTCAGGCTGGTCTCGAACTCCCAGCCTCAGGTGATCCACCCACCTCGGCCTCCCAAAGTGCTGGGATTACAGGCGTGAGCCACCATGCCTGGCCTCATGGATGGTTCTTGTGTGTCTAAGTGATAGGCAGTCATGACCATGGAAGCTACTAGAAGTCCAAAGGTCACTGAGCAGTGCTTGGTGGAGGAGGTCTCTTGTCCTTGGGAAGGCATTGGTCATTGGGTAGTTACTTGGACGTCAGTAGTCCCTGAGAACTGGTCGGTAGAACTCAGTAACCACTAGCCACTATACAGACACTGGAGGTCAACAGACTGGGATTCACAGGGCTGCAAAGCCCTTGGTCACTTGGGGGTTACTGGACAGGGAGGTCCAATGACCCTGGGGGATCCAGGACACTTTGGGCTACAAGACAGTCACCAGTGTGAACTCCCGGGGCACGTATGGGCAGTCAGAGGCTCTGTCCCTCCCAGGCCCTGACCCCAGGGGTGGGCGCAGTCACTCACCCGGCTATCCGCACTGGGGGCCATCGTGTCAGTCATCCAGGAGCCGAAGCGGGACCCCATGGCCCGAACGGTGATGGGGTTACTGACCCCGGTCAGCTTCCCACAGCCTGGGAGGCAGGAACAGGGGGAATAAGGATGGGGAAGGGAACAGCCCAAGAGAGGCAGGGCAAAGATGAAGTGCTATGATCAAGTTGGGAAAGTTGGGACCAGGGATGAGGGAAGACTCAAAAATCTGGTCCCAATATGTTGTTCAGTTGTGAGTGAGGGGTTAGAAGCCAAGGATCAGGGCCATTTCCAGCTTCTAGACTCAGGTGTAGCCTTAGGTAGGAAGGTCAAGGGTTGAGGTTTAGAAGTTAGAGGTCAAAACTGTGCCCAGCTTCTAGGCACAAACAGGTGATATTGGAGTTGGGTGTGGCAGTCAGAGATCAGGGGTCAGGGTCAAGGGCCAAGGCATACCCAGCTTCTGGGCGCAGGCATGGAGCCGGGCCTCCAGGGCCATCACCCGCTGCTGCAGGTCCTCGTACCCGTAGGCACCCATCTCCTCCTGGATGGTCGCCAGACTGCCGGAGAGATTCCTCACCTCCTCCCGCAGGCGTACAATGGTCCGTGTGTCTGCCTTGTACTGCTCCAGGACCGAGCTCAGGGGCAACAGTTCTGTCATCCTGTCCTTCAGCTCCTGTGCATCAAGATGGAACCATGGCCAAGCCTGACCTCTGGCCTTTGACCCAGACATGACCTCAACCTCTGACTCATAACTTCACTCTTTGTCTTTGATGCACACCTGACCCTTGGCATTTGGCTCAGACTGGACCCTAGATTCTTCCCAGACATGACTCCACTGTAGGAACTAATGGATACCAAATCCCAATCATTCGTTTGAGCTCTGGTCTGGACCCAGGAGGACCCACCTGGAAGCTCTTGGCCGAGAGGGACCCATCAGCCGCCCGGAGCCGCGCATCCAGGCTCCGCATGAGGGTCTCCATGCCGCGTACATACTGGAGGTCGCGATACGTCCGCAGCTCAAGGACCTCCATGGACTGGGAGACATTCTGGACCTAGGAATGGGGACAACTGAAGGGACCAGACCTCCTTCCCCAAATCCCAACCCAGAGATGCCACAGACAAGAGCTGGCAGGGCCAGAGGCTGCGCAAACACCAGATCAACAAGGCCACCTTCTCCTCCCCTGAGCTTACCAGCAGCCTCCCAGTCGTGTGCCCAATCCATCCATCCATCCCTCTCTCCCTCCTACCCACTGGCTCCCATCTGGTCCACCCACTACCACCTCTCACCTCCTCCCTAGTCTCCCAGTTCCACCTTCATCCCCTGTAGTCAATTCGCCACACAGCAGACAGAAGGAACTTTCAAAACAGATTAAATCACCTTCCTCCTCCACAGATCCTGCGCTGGCTGGTCCTGCCCCGCCCCCCACCCCACCCACTTCCTCTCTCTTTGTTCTCACAGACTCTAAGCTCCTTCCCTCCGCAGGGTCTTTGCACTTGCTGGTCTCTCTACCTGGAGTGCTGTTCCCCCCACATTCCCATGGCTGGCTCCTTCTCATCCTTCAGGGTTCAGCTCCAGCATCCCCCACTCAAAGCATCCTTCCCTGACCACTCTGTCCCAGGTAGCCGCTCACTCACTCTCCTCTTGCCTGGTCATTTCTTTCCCAGTGTGACTATGTAGAACATTCTTATCCATCTGCCTCCTTCAGGTGGGACCTTCAGAGACAGAGGCTGCGTCTAGCTTGTCCATAGCTTAACCTCCAGTGCCCAGCACTGGCCTGGAGTAGAGGCGCAGTAAGTACTTTTTGGCTGAATTAGTTAAATAAACTTCCCTTGCCCTGGCCTCTCCTGACCCAACCTGAGAGTCCCCAGCTCCCACCTCACTGTAGCCAGGAGTTACCTGGCTAAGGTGAACTCCGCCTGGGTAAGTTAAACTCCCCCTGGCTAAGGTAGACTCCCACCTGACTAAGGTGAACATCTGGCTAAGGTAGCCACCTTGTTAAGGTGAACTCCATCTCTGGCTTAAGTAGACTCTCACCTGGCTAAGGTAGACTCCACCTGGCTAAGGTGAACACCTGGTTAAGGTAGACTCCCACCGTATTAAGGTAGACTCTCACTTGACTAAGATGAACACCTGGCTAAGGTAGACCCTCACCTGTCTAAGGCAGACCCTCACCTGGCTAAGGCAGACCCTCACCTGACTAAGGTAGACCCTCACCTGGCTAAGGTAGATTCCTACCAGCTTCACCTGACTAAAGTGGACTCCGCCTGGCTAAGGTAAACTCAGAGTCACCACTGGATGCTTGTTGAAATACAGACTTTCCTGTACAATTATTCACATGACACTTGGAAACTCTCAGAAACCCAGCAGCCTAATACCCACCCTGAACGCCACAAAACGTTTTTACAGTACTCTTCCCTTCTCCACAGTTTCACATTTCAGCTGCCTGAGGCCAACCGCAGTCCGAAAATATTAAGTGGGAAATTCCAGACATCAGCAATTTATAAGTTTTATTTATTTATTTATTTATATTTTTTTATTTGAGATGGAGACTCGCTCTGTCACCCAGGCTGGAGTGCAGTGGCGCCATCTCAGCTCACGGCAACCTCCATCTCCCAGGTTCAAGCAATTCTCCTGCCTCAGCCTGCCAAGTAGCTGGGACTACAGGCACACGCCACCACGCCCGGCTAATTTTTGTATTTTTAGTAGAGGCTGATCTCAAACTCCTGACCTCAAGTGGTCCACGTGCCTCGGCCTCCCAAAGTGCTGGGATTACAGGCGTGAGCTACCATGCCTGGCCCAGGGGACTATTTTCTATTGACCATGATCAGAGATAGAAGGAAACTTTTATAGGAGCCTCTTGGGGTGGAGGGTGAGACCCTCCCCAACGGGCACAGAATGCCTTCTTAGCAGGTGAGTCTGGTGAACTGCAAAGCTGAGTGGGATGTGTCTGGTGGACCCATCAGACACATGTGTGAGCTATGTGTTCAGAGCTCACACATAGGACACTGAGATGCTGCCCCTCCAGTCTTCCTTCCTTCCTTCCCCTACCCCAACCCCAATAAGTGCTTGGCTTCTCTCCCAAAATAGCATTGAACAGGCCGGGCGCAGTGGCTCACGCCTGTAATCCCAGCACTTTGGGAGGCCAAGACAGGTAAATCACCTGAAGTCAGGAGTTCGAGACCAGCATGACCAGTATGGTGAAACCCCATCTCTGCTAAAAATACAAAAATTAGCTGGGTGTGGTGGCACACACCTGTAATCCCAGCTACTTGGGAGGCTGAGGCAAGAGAATCGCTTGAACCTGGGAGGTGGAGGTTGTGGTGAGCTGAGATCATGCCACTGCACCTGCACTCCAGCCTGGGTGACAGAGTGAGACTCTGTCTCAAAAAAAAAAAAAAAAAAAAGAAAAGAAAAAAAAAAGCATTGAACAGATAGTGGATAAAGTAGCCATCTGGGCATGGTGGCTCACCCCTGTAATCCAAACACTTTGGGAGGTCGAGGCAGGAGGATCACTTGAGCCCAGGAGATTGAGACCAGCCTGTGCAACATAGGGAGACCCCATCTCTACAAAAAAATATAAAAATTAGCAGGGCATGGTGGTGCATGCCTGTAATCCCAGCTACTCGGAGGCTGAGGAGTGGGGATTGCTTGAACCCAGGAGTTTGAGGCCGCAGTGAGCTGATCATGTCCCTGCATTCCAGCCTGGGTAACAGAGTGAGACCCTGCATCAAAAGGGGGAAAAAAAAAAAAAGGACCTGCCTGGAGAGAAGCTGGATTATCAGCCAGCTCTGAATAATTTGCATAGCTGGATATGGCCACTGGCTGACCTGGATGGGGCTGGAGGGCGGGGTGAGAACTGGGAGATTTTCCCAGCCGCCCCCAGGGCACCTGGAAGGTTCTCACCTTCTCCATCAGTTGCCGCAGCTCCCGACTCCTGCCATCTCGAGAGCAGGTACTCTGCGCTGGGATCACAGCCGTGCAGATGCATTTCCCATCAGGGGCCTGGGCTGAGGTGTACAGCTGCCAGCCCTCTTCTGGGCTCTGGAAGAGAGTCTGCAAAGAGATGGGCGTCAGAGACTGGGATCCCAGTGAGGATCTTGCCTCGTCCTCGCTGGGACAGGAAGGGGGCCCGAGGAAACCACAGATGCCCTTTGCTGGGTTCCAGGCATATGCCAGTGCCTGTTGTGTGTGATCTCAGGCCCTCCTTAAGGAGCCTCATTTCACAGATGGCAAGACTGAGGTGCGGAGGGGTTGAGGAACACGGCAAGGAATTGGAGGACTCAACTGTTCTCCAAGACCAGAATTCATTCTCTCACACAGATTCATGCACACACACAACACTGTCTCCGTAACTGCCATTAGAACAGAGATCTGCCGGGCGCAGTGGCTCATGCCTGTAATCCCAGTACTTTGGGAGGCCGAGGCGGGCGGATCACGAGGTCAGGAGATCGAGACCATCCTGGCTAACACAGTGAAACCTCGTCTCTACTAAAAAATACAAAAAAATTAGCTGGGCGTGGTGGTCGGCATCTGTAGGCCCAGCTACTCAGGAGGCTGAGGCAGGAGAATGGCGTGAACCCGGGAGGCAGAGCTTTCAGTGAGCAGAGATCGTGCCACTGCACTCCAGCCTGGGTGACAGAGTGAGACACCATCTCAAAAAAAAAAAAAAAAAAAAAAAAAGATCCACTCAACCCCCAAACCTGGGTCTGCTCTCTGCTTCCCCAGGCCACAGTGACATATCGGCTCTGGAGCTATCTCAGGACCACTTCATGGTTTGTTTTTTGTTTGTTTTTCGGTTTTTGGTGTTTTTTTCTTGTTGTTGTTGTTGTTGTTGTTTTTTGAGACTGAGTCTCGCTCTGTCGCCCAGGCTGGAGTGCAGTGGCCGGATCTCAGCTCACTGCAAGCTCCGCCTCCTGGGTTTACGCCATTCTCCTGCCTCAGCCTCCCCAGTAGCTGGGACTACAGGCACCCACCACCTCGCCCGGCTAGTTTTTTTTGTATTTTTTAGTGGAGACGGGGTTTCACCGGGTTAGCCAGGATGGTGTCAATCTCCTGACCTCATGATCCAACCATCTCGGCCTCCCAAAGTGCTGGGATTACAGGCTTGAGCCCCTGCGCCCGGCCTGTTGTTTGTTTTTGAGACACAGTCTTGCCCTGTCGCCCAGGCTGGAGTGCAGTGGCGCAATCTGGGCTCACTGCAACCTCTGCCTCCCAGGTTCAAGGGATTCTCCTGCCTCAGCCTCCTGAGTAGCTGGGATTACAGGTGCACGCCTCCATGCTCAGCTAATTTTTGTATTTTTAGCAGAGATGGGGTTTCATCATGTTGGCCAGGCTTATCTCCAACACCTGGCCTCCACTCTAGCCTGGGTAACAGAGTGAGACCCTATCTCAAAAGGAAAAAAAAAAAGGATCTGACCTCAGGTGATCCGCCCGCCTCAGTGCTGGCATTACAGGCGTGAGCCACTGTGCCCAGCCATCAGGGCCACTAAATGTTAAGTGCAACCCTGCTGTGCCCCACCCTACCTGGAGCCGCTCAGGCAAGGTAATGGCAGACAAAATGCTCAGATAATCCAGTGATCAATTATGGCTTTGTTTCCCAAGCCATGCTCCTTGCAACACTGGTAATCTTACCAGGTGTGCTGGGAAAAGGATGCTCTGTGGTCAAATAAATGTGTGTCTTACTGGGAGAAACAAGTTTTGTTACTGTGGGACTTATCAGAGTCTTAGAAATGCTAATAAGTACCAGGGAACTCTAGGCACAAGACAGTCATAAACTTCCAAACTGACTAGAAGATACCCATGAGGCAGGTGGATCACCTGAGGTCAGGAGTTCGAGACCAGCCTGGCCAACATGGTGAAACCCTGTCTCTACTAAAAATACAAAAATTAGCCAGGCGTGGTGGCAGGCGCCTGTAATCCCAGCTACATGGGAGGCTGAGGCAGGAGAATCACTTGAACTTGGGAGGTGGAGGTTGCAGTGAGCCGAGATAGACCACTGCACTCCAGCCTAGGTGACAGAGCAAGACTCCATCTCAAAAAAAAAAAGAAGATATCCATGAGAGTCTCTTCTGTCCCAGGCATAGGGTCTGGGATAGGATCAAGGAAGAGAAGGAATGAAGAAAACATCTGGTGGTTGTCCATGGAGCTACTAGGAGAGACGGACATCTATCACTTAATGCCATTGATGCTTCTGGAACCACATGCTGCAGTGAGTGCTTTGAAGAGATAGTGCAGGGAGTAACAGGGGGTCTTCCCTCAGGCTGAGGGTTCCTGAGGAGGTGTCCAAGAGAATGGGCTCTTGAGATGAACTTGAGGGACGAGTGAGACAGAGGAAAAGGAGAAAGCAGGGGGCATTTCTGTCATTACAAATCCTGATCAATATCTGGAGGGGCCTGGGAATTTGGCTCACGCCTGTAATCCCAGAATTTCGGGAGGCTGAAGTGGGCGGATCACTGAAGGCCAGAAGTTTTTTTTTTTTTTTTTTTTTGAGACTGAGTCTGGCTCTGTCGCCCAGGCTGGAGTGCAGTGCAGTGGCCGGATCTCAGCTCACTGCAAGCTCCGCCTCCCGGGTTTACGCCATTCTCCTGCCTCAGCCTCCGGAGTAGCTGGGACCACAGGCGCCCGCCACCTCGCCCGGCTAGTTTTTTTTTTGTATTTTTTAGTAGAGACGGGGTTTCACCGTGTTAGCCAGGATGGTCTTGATCTCCTGACCTTGTGATCCGCCCGTCTCAGCCTCCCAAAGTGCTGGGATTACAGGCTTGAGCCATCGCGCCCGGCGGCCAGAAGTTTAAGACCACCCTGAGCAATATAACAAGACCTCATCTATACTAAAAATTAAAAAAAAAAAAAAAAAAAAACATTAGCTGGATGTAGTGGCATGCACCTGTGGTCCCAGCTACTCAGAAGGCTGAAGCAGAAGGACTGCTTGAGCCCAGGAGATCGAGGCTGCAGTGAGCTATGGTTGTGCCACTGCACTTCAGCCTGGGCAACATGGCAAAACCCTGTTTCTACAAAAAATACAAAAATTAACCAGGCATGATGGCACACACCTGCGGTCCCAGCTACTCACATGGCTGAGGCGGGAGGATCGCTTGGGTGCAGGAAGTCGAGGCTGCAATGAGCTATGGCTGTGCCACTGCACTCCAGCCTCGGTGACAGAATGAGACCCCATCTCTTAAAAAAAATACAGAGTCTGGCCGGGCGCGGTGGCTCAAGCCTGTAATCCCAGCACTTTGGGAGGCCGAGACGGGCGGATCACGTGGTCAGGAGATCGAGACCATCCTGGCTAACATGGTGAAACCCCGTCTCTACTAAAAATACAAAAAACTAGCCGGGCGTGGTGGCGGGCGCCTGTAGTCCCAGCTACTCGGAGGCTGAGGCAGGAGAATGGCGTGAACCTGGGAGGCGGAGCTTGCAGTGAGCCGAGATCGCGCCACTGCACTCCAGCCTGGGTGACACGGCGCGAGACTCCGTCTAAAAAAAAAAAAAAAAAAAAAAATACAGAGGCTGGGCGCAGTGGCTCACACCTGTAATCCTAGCACTTTGGAAAGCGGAGGTGGGTGGATCACCTGAGGTCAGGAGTTCGAGACCAGCTTAGCCAACGTGGTAAAACCCTGTCTCTACTAAAAATACAAAAATTAGCCGGGCATGGTGGTGGGCGCCTATAATCCCAGCTGCTTGGGAGGCTGAGGCAGGAGAATCGCTTGAACCCGGGGGGGTGGGGACGGCAAGCCGAGGTTGCAATGAGCCGAGATCACACCACTTTACTCCAGCCTGGGCAAAAGAGCAAAACTCTATCTCAAAAAAAAAACAAACAAAAGGATGTGGGGGAACGTGAGGGTTGTGGGGTAACTGGCTTGGGCTTGCACATGTTCAAAACCTGAAGTCTTTGCTTAAGACCTGAAGGAAGTGAGGGAGGAGCCATTTGGATGTCTGGGGAAGGGGTTCCAGGCAGAGAGAACGGCAAGTGGAAAGGCTCTGAGGCAGGACCACGCCTGGTGTGTCTGTGAAACAAGGAGGAGGCCCACGTGGCTGGAGCAGATTGAGTAAGGGGTAAGTGGAGGCAGATGAGGGAAGGGAGGTGATGGGGCAAGGCCTTGTGGGAAGCAGTGACGGCTTCGGGTTCTGCTCTGAGGAAGGTGGGAGCCATGGAGGGTTCCGTGCAGAGGCGGGACGTGACCTTACTCGGGTGTTCACAGCGACCTCTGCCTGCTCTAGAGGATGAGGGAGGGAGGCCAGGGCAGGGGTGACTGCACGGATCCAGGCAGGCGATGATGGGTGGTGGCCATAGAGGCGGTAAATGGAAGATTCTGGTCCTATTCCAGGATGCATTCTGACAGGCATGGAAGAAATTCTGATTTAAAAAACCCCCAGTGTTTTACAGAGAAACAAAGCACCACAATCATTGATCATTTGCACAGCCGTTACTAGATCTCCCAGCAGAATCGGTGCCGTGAGCTGCAGCACAGAGAAACCAAGCTGTGAATTATGAGCAATCCCAGGGACTCCAACTATTAGCCCACCTTTTTCTCTCCCACTCAATCAAGTCTTTTTTTTTTAAGCCTTATTGGAATATGAGCAAATGATATAATTGTACAAATTGTACAGATGAGCTTGACTCCCCCACTAATCTATAAGGAAAACAAACCATTCATAAATGCCAGCTGAAACTATTTTAGTCATTCTTGGAGCCTTTGTACACCCTTCCTAAATGGGGATAACCCCTTTGTAAGTTGCACATCCTCAGTCCCGGCAGAGAAGCACAGTAACTCACTTTCTCCGCCTTCCTTGTATTCAGGTAGGAGCTGGGTGGAGCTAACATTCACTGCAGGTGTGCCCAGGATTGGCCACAGCCAACAGCTTTCTCTGGTGGTCAGACTCCACCCTGCCCTTGCATGGGGCCAGCAGAAAATACACCCAGCAATCCTCAAAGATGACCCACAGGCATTAGTGATTAATACCACTCCTCTTGCCTCTCCAGTGGGAAAGAACTCGAAGGTGTATGTTCCATGAAATCTCCCAGAGGAACCCATTAAATTTGCACCTCAGTTAGGCCGGGCGCGGTGGCTCAAGCCTGTAATCCCAGCACTTTGGGAGGCCGAGGCGGGTGGATCACAAGGTCAGGAGATCGAGACTATCCTGGCTAACACGGTGAAACCCCGTCTCTACTAAAAATACAAAAAACTAGCCGGGCGCGGTAGCGGGCGCCTGTAGTCCCAGCTACTTGGGAGGCTGAGGCGGGAGAATGGCGTGAACCCGGGGGGCGGAGCTTGCAGTGAGCCGAGATCGCGCCACTGCACTCCAGCCTGGGAGACACAGTGAGACTCCGTCTCAAAAAAAAAAAAAAAATTTGCACCTCAGTTGTCCACAGCAGCAACCTACTCCTTACTTCTCTTTTATTTATTCACTTATTTTATTATTTTTTATTTTTGAGACAGACTCTCGCTGTGTTGCCCAGGCTGGAGGGCAGTGGTGCGATCTTGGCTCACTGCAACCTCCACCTCCTGGGTTCAAGCGATTTTCATGCCTCAGCCTCCCGAGTAGCTGGGATTACAGGTACCTGCCTCCATGCTTGGCTAAGTTTTGTATTTTTAGTAGAGATAGGGTTTCACCATGTTGGCCAGGCTGGTCTCAAACTCCTAGCCTCAAGCTATCTGCCCACCTTGGCCTCCCAAAGTGCTGGGATTGCAGGCGAGAGCCATTGCGCCTGGCACATTTATTTATTTTTTTAAGATAAAAAAATAAGACCCAGGACTGAGTCTTGCTGTCGCCCAGCACTGGGTCTTGCTGTCACCCACCACTGGAATGCAATGGTGCAATCCTAGCTTACTGCAGCCTCAAACTCCTGGGTTTAAGCCATCCCCTCCCACCTCTGCCTCCTGAGTAGCTGGGCCTACAGGCAGGTACCAACACACCCAGCATTTTCTTTTTTTTTTTTCCCCTTTTGTAGAGACAGAGTCTCACTTTGCTGCCCAGGCTGGTCTTGAACTCCTGGGCTCAAGCGATCCACCTGCCTCGGCCTCCCAAAGTGCTGGGATTACAGGTGTGAGCTGATGCGCCTGGGGTACTCATTAACTCTCCCTGCATGGGTTTCCTTCACTTCCTCTCTCACTTCACTGCTCCCCCACTGGTTCTTCCTGGCGTCTCTTAGGTGGATACTTGCACTTACATCCTCCCTGAAGAAGCCTGACCTAAGACAGCAAGGATGGCCCAGTACAAGAGGAATACCCCATGAGAGCTTGTGCCTTTGGTTCTGCGAGGATCCAGAACTACTCTCCCCCACCTCCCTTCTTCTTCTTCTCTTTTTTTTTTTTTTGGAGATGGAGTCTCACTTGGTCACCTAGGCTGGTGTGCAGTGGCACTATCATGGCTTACGGCAGCCTCACCCTCCTGGGCTTAAGTGATTCCTCCCTCTTCAGCCTCCCGAGTAGCCGAGACTAAAGGCCTTTAGTCTCACCATCACACCTACTACTTTTTAACTTTTTTTGTAGAGATGAGAGTCTTGCTATATTGTCCAGTATGGTCTCAAACTCCTGGGCTCAAGCGATCCTCCTGCCTCAGCCTCCCAAAGCACTGGGATTACAAGGCATGAGCCACTGTTACCTCTCTGGTTATTTTTGCTTTTTTGTTTTATTCTGAGAGGGAGTCTCGCTCTGTCACCCAGGCTGGAGTACAATGGTGGGATCTCGGCTCACTGCAGCCTCCACCTCCCAGGTTCAAGCAATTCTCCTGCCTCAGCCTCCCAAGTAGCTGGGATTACAGGCATGCGCCACCAAACCTGGCTAATTTTTGTATTTTTAGTAGAAACAGGGTTTCACCATGTTGGCCAGGCTGGTCTTGAACTCCTGACCTCAAATGATCCACCTGCCTCAGCCTCCCAAAGTGCTGGGATTACAGGCATGAGCCACCTCCTCCGGCCCTCCCTTCTTAATAAATCCAATCCAATTCTTTAAAACAAAAAAACAAACAAAAAAAACAAAGAAAAACATCAAACAGGAGCCCAAGCATCCCTGCCCCTCCTCCCCTGGCTCTGGTCCCCAAGCAATTTGGATAGAACCCCCTAAGGAATATCTTTTGTGCAGAGACAAAGCCGCCGGTTCAACGTAATTAACATCTTCCTACATTTCCTAGTGTGTCCTTTGAAGCAAACAAGCCATTTTCTCTCGACAGAGGAAATATTGAATTGTAAAAGAGAAGCAAGATTTAAGTGGTGCAGAGAGAAGGCCTCCATGGTTTTCCTAAAATAATTGTCTGCGTTGGACGCATCTCACCGGAGTGTTCTCTGCAGCAGTGTAATTAAATGCCTGGGTTTTGGCTGCCAGATCTCAGCACGCAGAGGTCCTCTGTTTTGCCCATTGGGTTTAAGTTCAGATATGCAGTCAATGCATGTCCCTAGGAACCACTGGAATGTTCTGGAAGGTTCCATGTGCTAGCTCTCCCATACTGGGTCTAGCTTGGAAACAAAGTCAAGAGCTCTTGGCAGTCAGAACACTAGGGAGGAACAGAGAGTGTCCTACTCTAGGGGAAATGCTTATAACAGCAGGTGCAAGAACACAGGCGTTCTCCAGCATAGAAATCTGTGGTCTAGCAGCCTGTCTCACCTTGGATGTGGCAGATGTACTAAAGAAGCCAACGCACTTTTTTTTTTTCTTTTTTTGAGACAGGGTCTTGCTCTGTTGCCCAGGCTGGAGTGCAGTGGCATGATCTAGGCTTACTGCAGCCTCAACTTCCCTGACTCAAGCAATCCTCTCGCCTCAGCCTCCCCAGCAGCTGGGACTACAGGCGTGCACCACCAGGACTGGCTATTTTTTTTTGGTACAGATGGGGATCTCACTACGTTTCCTAGGGCTGATCTTGAACTCCTGGGCTAAAGCGATCCACCCACCTTGGCCTCCCAAAGTGCTGGGATTATAGGCATGAGCTACCGCGATAGCCCTGCCAACCACTCTCTCTTTGCTGAGCCCTTGGTTCAGGGTTTAATATTCCTGTTAATGGGCTTTAAGACAGTGAAGCTATGCACTCAAGTAGCTGTTCCTCAAATGTCTTTTCTGGCTGAAATCTTTCAAACACTGTTGCTGAGGCTGCCCCAATTAAACATCAGCCTCTAAAACAGGTCCAGGATTAACTGAGTAGGACACAGGCAGGAAAAGTTTTTCTTGCTGTCAGGCCAGGGATCATCATCTCTTACTACTCCACCACCTATATCTTGGTTCAAAAACAATTCCTGGCGGCCAGGCGCAGTGGCTCACGCCTGTAATCCCAGCACTTTTGGAGGCTGAGGCTGGCAGATCACAAGGTCAGGAGATTGAGACCATCCTGGCTAACACGGTGAAACCCCGTCTCTACTAAAAAATATAAAAAAAATTAGCCGGGTGTGGGTGGCGGGCGCCTATAGTCCCAGCTACTCAGGAGACTGAGGCAGGAGAATGGCGTGAACCCGGGAGGCGGAGCTTGCAGTGAGCTGAGATTGCTCCACTGCACTCCAGCCTGGGTGACAGAGTGAGACTCCACCTCAAAAAAAAAAAAAAAAAAAAAAGAAAAAAAAGAAAAAAAAAATTCCTGGTGGCTGGTCGCAGTGGCTTACGCCTGTAATCCCAATACTTTGGGAGGCGAAGGTGGGCGGATCACCCGAGGTCAGGAGTTCGAGACCAATCTGGCCAACATGGTGAAACCCCATCTCTACTAAAAATACAAAAAATTAGCCAGGCATGGTGGTGGGCGCCTGTAATCCCAGCTCCTCAGGAGGCTGAGGCAGGAGAATCGCTTGAACCCAGGAGGCGGAGGTTGCAGTGAGCCGAGATCGTGCCACTGCACTCCAGTCTGGGCAACAGAGTGAGACTCCGTCTCAAAAAGCAACAACAACAACAACAACAAAAAACAATTCCTGGTGCTTCCCTGGGGACGGAGGCATTGCTACAGGGTCCTGGGGATAGGAGGAGTATTGGCTATCAGGAAGTAGCCAACGAGAAGACAGCAAGCGCCTACCTCTTAATAAAATGAGGCTATTATTGTGTTTGAGGCTGGATAATTTAATCAGGAAGCCAAGGCAGCTTGGGGCTTACATATTTATTTGTGCCCTGCCTTGTTCCAGAGAGGACTCTAAGTGGTTTACAAGGATATGTAAAATACCATAAGATAGCGCCAATTAAATATGAGAGCGGGGATTAGATATTTTTGGAGGACAGACTGCCAGTCCACAGCCAAGCCATTAAGGTTTCTACAATTTGCATTTTATTCGGCCAATCCAAAGCTAAGAATTCAGCCCATGGAAACTTTGTGGACAAGCATCTGATTGCTATAAGGGAGGTTCATTAAGCATTGTTTAAAATTGGACAACTAGAAATTATTTTGATCAAAAGCTATTACACATGCTAGAAAAAAATTTTTTTTTTGGAGACAGCGTCTTGCTCTGTCACCCAGGCTGGAGTATAGCAGCGTGATCATAGCTCACCATGGCCTCAATGTCCCACGGCTCAAGTGATCTTCCCACCTCTGTCTCCTGAGTAGCTGGGACTACAGGTGTGAGCCACTACACCAGGCTAGTTTTTTTTTTTTTTTTTTGAGATGGAGTCTTGCTCTGTTGCCCAGGCTGGAGTGCAATGGCATGATCTTGGCTCACTGCAACCTCCGCCTCCAGGGTTCAAGTGATTCTCCTGCTTCAGTCTCTGGAGTAGCTGGGATTACAGACATCTGCTACTATGCCCAGCTACTTTTTGTATTTTTGTAGAGATGGGGTTTCACCATGTTGGCCAGGCTGGTCTTGAACTCCTGACCTCAGGTGATCTGCCCGCCTTGCCCTCCCAAAGTGTTGGGATTACAGGTGTGAGCCGCCACGCCTGGCCCAGGTAAATTTTTTAAAATTTTTTTGTAGAGACAGGGTCTAGCTATGTTGCCCAGCCGGGTCTCAAATTCCTGGGCTCAAGCAATTCTCCTGCCTCAGCCTCCCAAAGTATTGGGGTTACATGCGTGAGGCACTGTGTCTAACCAATTTACAAATTTAAGATGCATCTACAGAATGAGATACTATGCAGTCATTAAAAATTAGGGATTAATGGAGATTTTAATCACCATCTTTAAATTTATCTTATTTTCCAAATTTTCTACAATGAACATATATCATTCTTTTTTTTTTTGAGACAGAGTCTCGCTCTGTCGCCCAGGCTGGAGTGCAGTGGCTGGATCTCAGCTCACTGCAAGCTCTGCCTCCCGGGTTTATGCCATTCTCCTGCCTCAGCCTCCCGAGTAGCTGGGACTACAGGCGCCCGCCACCTCGCCCGGCTAGGTTTTTATATTTTTTAGTAGAGACGGGGTTTCACCGTGTTAGCCAGGATGGTCTCGATCTCCTGACCTCGTGATCCACCCGTCTCAGCCTCCAAAAGTGCTGGGATTACAGGCTTGAGCCACCGTGCCCGGCCTATATCGTTCTTATAAAGATTTTTAGGCCGGGTGCAGTGGCTCATGCCTGTAATCCCAACACTTTGGGAAGCCAAGGCAGGAGAATCACTTGACCCCAGGAGTTTGAGACCAGCCTGGGCAACATAGTAAAACCCCATCTCTACAAAAAATTTAAAAATTAGCTGAGCATGGTGGCACATGGCCTCCAGTCCCAGCTACTCGGGAAGCTGAAGTAGGAGGATCACTTGAGTCCGGGAGTTCAAGGCTGCAGTGAGCTATGAAGGCGCCACTACATTCCAGCCTGAGTGACAAAGTGAGACCCTGTCTCAAAAGAAAAAAAAAAAAAAAATTCTAAAAAGTCCCTTAAAATTTTTTTTTTTTTTTTTTGGCAAGGGAGAAAAAGAAGAAAAACAAAAGCAGGGACATAAGACAGAGCCAGAAACGAGGCTAAGAAAAACTCATCCCTTAAAAACCTGAACAATCAGCATATGGCCGGGCCATAAGTTTGGCTCCAAGCTCCTTAGCAGCCAACTCAAAAAGGGAAAGCTGGTCATTTATGCGGTTCTCAGTGTCCTGAAACAAAAGTACACCAGATGCTCAGGAGAAAGCTCAATTATTTTTGGCAGGGATTTCTCCCACAGTCCTCCCAAAAAGGATTCCACGTGATGTCACCAGCATCTCTCCGGGCAATATCCTTACGATAGAAGTGACTAGCTTCCTCTAGATGTTTCTTATTCCTCCTGGGATGGTAGAGTAGGGCCAACTGGTAAGAGCAGGGTCCTGGAGTCAGGATGTCTGGGTTTAAGTTCTGGCTTCGCCATTCGCTTGCTGTGTGACCTCAGCGAGTGGCTTAACCTCTCTGTGTCTTTCTTAGTTTTTTCATTCGTACAATGGACATGATGACTACCTACTTCTCAGGGTTGCTAGGAGGATCAAATGAGTTCATAATATATATAAGAACAATTCGAACAGTCATCAGCATGTAGTAAGAGCTACACAAGTGTCTGCCAATACTGTTATTTTTATTTTTCAAGAGATAGGGTGTCACTCTATCGTCCATGCTGGAGTGCAGTGGCACAATCATGGCTCACTTCAGCCTTGAACTCCTGACCTCAAGCGATTCTCTGGCCATCAGCTTCCTGAGCAGCTGGGACTACAGGCATGTGCCACTATGCCCAGCTAATTTTTTATTTTTTGTAGAGATGGGAGTCTTGCTATATTGCCCAAGCTGGTTTTGAACTCGTGGCCTCAGACAGTTCCTCCAGCCTCAGCTTTCCAAAATGCTGGGATTAGAGACATGTACCACTGTACCTGGTTAATTTTTAAAAATATTTTTGTAGAGACAGGATCTTACTGTGTTGCCCAGACTGCTCTTGAACTCCTGGCCTCAAGCAATCCTCCAGCCTCAGCCTCCCAAAGTGCTAGGATTACAGGCGTGTATCACTGCACCTGGTTAATTAAAAAAAATTTTTTTTTGCATAGGTGGGGTCTCACTATGTTGCCCAGGCTGGTGCAGCAGCATGATGATGGCTCACTGCAGCCTTGGATTCCTGGCCTCAAGAGATCTTCCCATCTCAGCCTCCCAAAGTACTGGGATTACTGGCCTGAGTCATCACACCTCACACCATAATAATGGCCCTGCTATTATTATTATCTTCATAACACTCAAAAGGCCAATTTGGTAACTTCCTGAGGTCAAACGGTGTGAGTCTCGACACAATAAAAAGGATCTGGCAAAAGTCTCATGGAGTTGGGGTTGAGGCTGTGGGATCATGAGGTAAAGAAAGTCCAGGCCGGGCGCGGTGGCTCAAGCCTGTAATCCCAGCACTTTGGGAGGCCGAGGCGGGCGGATCACGAGGTCAGGAGATCGAGACCATCCTGGCTAAAATGGTGAAACCCCGTGCCTACTAAAAAACACAAAAAAACTAGCCGGGCGTAGTGGTGGGCGCCTGTGGTCCCAGCTACTCGGGAGGCTGAAGCAGGAGAATGGCGTGAACCCGGGAGGCGGAGCTTGCAGTGAGCCGAGATTGTGCCACTGCACTCCAGCCTGGGCAACAGAGCGAGACTCCGTCTCAAAAAAAAAAAAAAAAAAAAAGAAAGTCCAACAAGGGAGAGAGGAGAGTGAGGGATGAGAGGGGACACTTGCTCCATCCTAGTCCCCACGCTGCCCAGCTGGCTTCCTGTTCCAGAACATCTCCTTGCTATAACCTGGCAGCAGGGGAGCCACGGTCCTGCATCCTTACAGGCAATGAACCAGGATGTAGGTGCACACTGCTGTGTTCTCTCTGGCCCATCCTCTCTAATTGTCTTTCCGTTCCCAGGTAACAAGATGCTTATTCTCATCTCCAGGCCTTTGCATGGGCCGGGCCCTCTGCCAATCCCCGCACTCTCCCCTTCTCAGGGCCAGGCTAACTCTTCCCCATGCCTGGGGCTCAAGCATCTAGGTCTCTTCCAAAAGCAGTCTTGGCTGTCCCTGCCACACGTTACCCTCCTCTCAAGTCATCCTCTGCATTTTCCCTAACGCTTCTGTTTCTTTCTTTTCTTTTCTTTCTTTCAGAGACAAGGTCTCAACTCTGTCACCCAGGCTAGAGTGCAGTGGCGCGATCTCGGCTCACTGCAGCCTTAACCTCCTGGGCTTAAGTTGTCCTCCCGCCTCAGCCTCCTGAGTATCTGGAACCACAGACATGCATCCCCACACCCGGCTAATTATTTATTTATTTATTTATTTTTGAGACAAAGTTTTGCTCTTGTTGCCCAGGCTGGAGTGCAATGGTACAATCTCAGCTCACTGCAACCTCTGCCTCCCAGGTTCAAGTGATTCTCCTGCCTCAGCCTCCCGAGTAGCTGGGATTACAGGCATGCACCACCACACCCAGCTAACTTCGTATTTTAGTAGAGACGAGGTTTCTCCAGGTTGGTCAGGCTGGTCCTGAACTCCCGACCTCAGGTGATCCACCCGCCTTGGCCTCCCAAAGTGCTGGGATTACAGGTGTGAGCCACTGCGTCCTTACTCCTCATAGAGCAAGGCTAGGAGGAAGGTACTGTCATTATCTCCTTTTAACAGGTGGAGAAACTAGGGAAGAGCGGTCAGGGCTCTTTGCTGGGTGCGGAGGCTCATGCCTGTAATCCCAGCACTTTGGGAAGCCATGTCAGGCAGATCACTCTAGGTCAGGAGTTCAGCCTGGCCAACATGGTGAAACCCCATCTCTACTAAAAATACAAAAAATTAGCTGGGCATGGTGGAGAGCGACTGTGATCCCCGCCACTCGGGAGGCTAAGGCAAGAGAATCACTCCAATCTGGGAGGCAGAGGTTGCAGTGAGCTGAGATGGTGCCACTGCACTCCAGCCTGGGCAACAGAGCGAGATCCTGTCTAAAAAAAAAAAAAAAAAAAAAAAAAAGCCACGTGCTCTGGCTCACACCTGTAACTCCAGCACTTCGGGAGGCCAAGGCAGGTGGATCACAAAGTCAGGAGTTCGAGTCCAGCCTGACCAACATGGTGAAACTCTGTCTCTACCAAAAATACAAAAAAATTAGCCAAGTGTGGTGGCGCTGTACTATAATCCCAGCTACTCAGGAGGCTAAGGCAGGAGGATCACTTGAACCCTGGAGGCGGAGGTTGCAGTGAGCCAAGATCCTGCCACTGCACTCCAGCCTGGGCGACAGAGCAAGAGTCCATCTCAAAAAAAAAAAAGGCTCTTTGCCAAAGTATCACTGCCTGTAAGTGGTGTAGCTGAAATTCGAACACAGACCATCTGGTTCCACAGTCTACATTGGCTTGTGGCACCTCTCCTGTCCTTCTCCTCAAAGCCCTGATCACAGTTGCCATTAGGAGGGCCTCACTGCTGGGAACGCTGGCTCCAGGCCTGCCTCTACCCTGGGACAGGAAACGACAGGGAGGTGGGGAGTTTTGTTTGCTTTGCAAACAATTCATCCGTGATCCTCAGAACCTGGCACGAGGTATGTTTGTTGAATGAGGATGTTGATGGCCCAGTGGGACAGAGAGCAAACACTTTCACAGGTCTACCGTCAATTTCTCCTTTCTGCCACGGAGCTGGCTTCTGTTGTTCATCGTGGGGAAGGATAACCTGAGATTAGGCTGCAGACAGGTGCCCAGTAGGCTAAGCAGAGGCTGTGGCTTCTCTCTGACTGTGGGGATGGCAGGAGGACCGTGATGAATGATGGAGAATGTGCCTGTCTGCTACGTCTGAGCTGTGACAGGGGGCCATGTCCCTTTGGAAAGCTTGAGATAATAGCAGCCTGCTCTTGTCAAACCGTGAGGTGTTGGGCAAATCTCCCCTGAGTGATAAACTTGACAGTCCTTAAAGAAGATAGCAGCCAGGCACTGTGGCTCATGCCATCATTCCCAGCACCTTGGGAGGCCAAGGCAGGTGGATGGCTTGAGCTTAGGAGTTTGAGACCAGCCTGGGCAACATGGTGAGACCCTATCTCTACCAAAAATACAAAACAATTTAGCCAGGCGTGGTAGCATGAGCCTGTGGTCCCAGCTACTCGGAAGGTTGAGGTGGGAGGATCGCCTGAGCCTGGGAAGCAGAGGTTGCAGTGAGCCGAGATCACGACACTACATTCCAACCTGGGTGACAGAGTGAGACCCTGCCTCAAAAAAAAAAAGATATCAGCTCACCCATGCCATGCTGGAAGCTTGGGAACTGCCAGGGGCCTCCCTCAGCCTGAGAAACCGGGGTTCTGCCTGGAAGAGCCTTGTGGCTCGGGGAGGGGTCAGGATAGAAAGTGATTGTGAGTCCACACATTCATTCATCCATCCATCCGTTCACCTTTCCACCCATTCATCCATCTATCCATTCATTCATACAACCAACCATCTATCCATCTATCCATCCATTCATTCTTCTGTTCATCCATTTATCTATTTAGCATTCATTCATTCATCCATCCAACCATCCATTCACTCATATTCATTCATCCAACCATCCATTTATCCATCCATCCATCTATTCATTCACCTGTCCATCCATCCCCAAGCTCTACTCCCATTCTGAATTTCATATTTTACTTAACACTTATAGAGCTCACTCTTCTAAGTTGCTTTACAAAATATTACCAACATTCAATACTTAGAGCCCTATATCATGGTAGGTACTAACACCAGCTCCATTCTACAGATGGGAAAACTGAGATACAGAGAAAGGTCAAGTTGTCCAAACTCACAGAGCTGGGATTTGGATGCCAGCCTATCAGACTCTCAGTCACTATGCTGGGAGGATAAGAGACATTTCCTTCAGGGTCTCACTCTGTCGTGCAGGCTGGAGTGCAGTGGTGCAATCACGGTGCAATCCCTGCTCACTGCAACCTCCACCTCCCGGACTCAAGCCATCCTCTCATTTCAGCTCCCTGAGTTGCTAGGACTACAGGTGCACACCACCACGCCAGGCTAATTTTTGTATTTTTTGTAGAGACGGGGTTTCACCATGTTGCCCAGGCTGGTCTTGAACTCTTGGGTTCAAGGGCTCCACCTGCCTCAGCCTCCCAGAGTATTGTGTTTACAGACGTGAGCCATCACACCTGGCTGACATTTTTGGTTTCTTAAAAGACAGGGTCTCAAGCAGTTGCCCAAGCTGGAGTGCAGAGGCATGATCATAGCTCACTGCATCTTCAGCCTCCTAGGCTCGAGCAATTCTCTTGCTTTAGCCTCCTGAGTAGCTGGGACCACAGGTGTGTGCCACCACACCCTGATACTTTTTTTTATTTTTATTTTTGTTTTGAGACAGGGTCTTACTCTGTCCCCTGACATTGGTGTGATCATGGCTCACTGCAGCCTCAACCTTCCAGACTCAAGCAATCCTCCCACCTCAGCCTCCCAAGTAGCTGGGACTACCGATGTACACTATCGTGCCTGGCTAATTTTTTTTTTTGTAGAGACAGGATCTCGCTATGTTTCCCAAGCTAGTCTCGAACTCCTGGCCTCAAGCAATTCTCCCATCTCTGTCTCTCAAATCGCTGAAATTACAGGTGTGAGTCACCATGCCTGCCTAATCAACTTTCACTTTTGGATTTATTTTAGATTTACAGGAAAGTTACAAAGATAATACAGAGAGCTCCTGTCTACCCCTCATCCTGCCTTTCCTGTTATTACACATCTTACATAACCAGGGTACACTTGTCACAACTAAGAAATCAACATCGGTGCATTCATTACTATTAACTAAACTCCAGACTTTATTCAAATTCCCCAGTTTTCCCACTTGAGTCCTTTTTCTGGTCCAGAATCTAATGCAGGATCCCACGTTGCATTGAGTCATCACATGTACTTAGACTCCTCTGGTCTATGACGGTTTCTCTGTCTTGTTTTTTCTGACCTTGACAGTTTTGAGGATTACTGGCCAGGGAGTTTTGGAGAATGCTTTGGAGAATGGAGCTGGGGTCTCATATATTGCGCAGGCTGGACTCAAACTCCTGACCTTAAGTGACCCTCCCACCTAAGCCTCCCAAAGTGGTGGCATTACAGCCATGAGCCATCATGCCCAGCCACCACTGGCTTTTATTTATTTATTTATTTTATTTTTATTTTTTTTTGAGATGGAGTCTTGCTCTGTCACCCAGGCTGGAGTGCAGTGGCTGGATCTCAGCTCACTGCAAGCTCCTCCTCTCGGGTTCACGCCATTCTCCTGCCTCAGCCTCCCGAGTAGCTGGGACTACAGGCACCGGCCACTTCGCCCGGCTAGTTTTTTGTATTTTTTAGTAGAGACGGGGTTTCACCGTATTAGCCAGGATGGTCTCGATCTCCTGACCTCATGATCCGCCCGTCTCGGCCTCCCAAAGTGCTGGGATTACAGGCTTGAGCCACCGCGCCCAGCCGGCTTTTATTTATTTATTTATTTTTGAGACAGAGTCTCGCTCTGTCACCCACCCTGGGGTGCAGTGGCGCCATCTCAGCTCACTGCAACCTCTACCTCCCGGGTTCGAGCGATTCTCCTGCCTCAGCCTCCCAAGTAGCTGGGACTACAGGTGTGCACCACCATGCCTGGCTAATTTTTCTATTTTTAGTAGAGATGGGGTTTCACCATGTTGGCTGGGCTGGTCTCGAACTGCTGACTTCAAGTGATGACCCACCTTGGCCTCCCAAAGTGCTGGGATTACAGGCGTGAGCCACCGCACCCAGCCTTTTATTTTGCTTTTTAGAGACAGGGTCTTGCTGTGTTGCCCAGACTGGTCTTGAACTGCTGAGCTCAAGTGATCCTCCTGCCTCAGCCTCCCAAAGAATAGGGATTACAGGCATGAGCCACTGCACCCGTCCCCTACTGGCTTGAAGGCAGGAACTAGGGCCTCACTTTGTTGGCCGTATCCCCAGCCTGTAACCCAATGCAGTAGCTGTTTCAGACACTTCCTAAATGAACAAATATTGAATGGCCATCACTGAGAGCTTTATCTTCCTGTCCTCCCTGTTCCGCAGGCATCCCAGCCAGAGGCTAGATCTAGAAGAGTTCACGGCGAAATAAAAGCTTTTCTCCTTTCAGAAAGATTCGTTTTTGATCCTTTCTTTGTAGACATCAAGGATTCATTTCTTTAATATTTAAGGGCTTTTGTACCAAAGAGAAGCAGCTGCATTTGCATCAGTCTCATTTTTTCAAGGCGGACGAGAGAGATCTTTCTAGCAAGATGGGGTTTCTTCCTTCATGGAGCTGTCACTTGATTTATCTGCTTTTCCTTCCCCAGCCTTCATGCCTCTGGCAGGGAGCAGGGAGGAGCGAGGGTTCTGGAATGATCCACAGACTCTGATGTCCTCTCTGCCACAGCCCAAGGAAGCTTAATTAGAACCTCGCCAATTTGCAGGGACTGAGGTGGCCTTAGGAGCTGGTGCAAGGGCCTGGCCGGGGAGGAAGATGAATTAGCAGCTTTTTTTTTTTTTTTTTTTTTTTTGAGACAGTGGCACAATCACGACTCACTGCAGTTTCGACTTCCCTGCCTCAGGTGATCCTCCCACCTCAGCCTCCCGGGTAGCTGGGACCACAGGCACTCACCACCATATCTGGTTGTTTTTGTTGTTGTTGTTGTTTGTTTGTTTTTCCCGCAGAGACAGGGTATCGCCATGTTGCCTATGTTGGTCTCGAACTCCTAAACTCAAGCAATCCTCCCACCTCGGCCTCCCCAAGGTGCTAGGATTACAGGTATGAGCCACTGCACCTGGCCCGAATTAGCAGTTTTATTTCCTGTCCCTCTCAATATCTCAATAGCTACCACGGGGACCAAAAGCCTGCCTTGGGTACTCAGAGCATGTCCCTTTTCTAACATTAGCTGGTCAGAAGCGGGAATCCCTTTAGCCACGCAGGCCTGCAGGTCTCACTGTTTTTTATTTCTCAGCCCCGGGAGGCCAAGCTGAAGGCAGAGAATCTAAAGAAACTGTCCTCAGCGAGGTCATCTCCCCGCCACCGAGGTCCCTACTGCTGGGAGACACTGGCCTCGATTTAATCTCTTGCCTGAAGTTTTTCAGACGTAAAAATGAGTCTGGGTGAGCTTTTCAGATAGTTCCTTCAACTTACAGGAATTCAATTTCTGGCCTGGATATAAATTTGCAGCCATCAGCGCCCGCGGTAGGGGCTGGGACCGGGCGCGTTGGTCGGGGATGGATTTCTAAAATCAATCCGTCAGCGCGTGGAAAAGGTCATCATGGGGGACATTTATCTTCTATGGCTGGCTGAGGCATTTCATACCAATAGCCAGGGACACCCCTGTACAAAATGGAGGTGTTTGCTGCGAGGCCCCCAGGTGGTGGCTGGAGGGAGCCCTCAAAGGCTGGACAGCACAGCCAGGAGGGGACATTGATCAACCTGCCTAATAACAGACAGTCAGGTACCGGGACTCCTGAAAACCCACCTCCAAGGGCTCCTTCCTGCTAGGTTCTCCGTGTGCCCCTGGGGGTGGCAAGTCCACTCTGGGCCCAAACCCTTTATCCCTTGGCTACACCTGCAACACACATTCCAGGGTTTCAAAGAAATGAGTCTCAAAGGCATTCAATTCCCCCAGTGGAGGTGGGAGGACATGGTCATTAAGGGTCTTAGGAGACCTCAAGCCTCAGGTCTGCTGTGTGACCTTGGGCTAGTGACTTAACCATCCTGTGCCTCCGTTCCCCCAGTTAGAATATACAGCTGAGAATAGTACTGATGTCATGAGGTGGTGGTTAATATATCAGAATGGCTTAACATAATGTTATGGTTTGAATGTGTCCCCACAAAATGCATGTGTTGGAAACGTAATCCATTTTATTTATTTATTTAAAGTGAAAGCAAGTTTATTAGAGAAGCAAAGAAACAGAAGAACAGCTGGGTGCGGTGGCTCATGCCTGTAATCCCAACACTTTGGGAGGTCAAGGAGGGGGCAGACCAGTTAAGGCCAGGAGTTCGAGACCTGCCTGGCAAACAAGGCGAAATCCTGCCTCTCGTAAAAATATAAAATTTATCTGGGCATGATGGCGGGCACCTGTAATCACTTGAACCAGGTAAGTGAAGGTTGCAATGAGCCGAGATCGTGCCACTGCACTCCAGCCTTGGCGACAGAGCGAGACTCCAGCTCAAAAAATAAAAATAAAAAATACGGCCTGGCGCGGTGGCTCATGCCTGTAATCCCAGTACTTTGGAAGGCTGAGGTGGGCGGATCACCTGAGGTCCGGAGTTTGAGACCAGCCTGACCAACATGGAGAAACCCTGTCTCTACTAAAAATACAAAATTAGCTGGGTGTGGTGGCACACGCCTGTAATCCCAGCTACTCGGGAGGCTGAGGCAGGACAATGGCTTGAACCCAGGAGGCAGAGGTTGCTGTGAGCCGAGATTGCGCCATTGCACTCCAGCCTGGGCAACGAGAGAGAAACTCTGTCTCAAAAAAATAAAATAAAATAAAAATTAAAAAAGTAAGTATTGAGAGGTAGCACCTTTAGAGATGAAGTTAGGATGAATTAATGCCATTATCAGGGAAGTGGGTTAGTTATTATCGGTGTGGGCTATTGACAAAAAGAATGATTTTGGCCCAATTTCCTCTCTCTGTGTCACTTTTGCCTTCAGCCCTTTGGCCATGGGACGACCTGTGCCAGAGGCTGGCACCATGCCCTTGGACTTCCCAGTCTCCAGAACTGGAGAAATAAATTTCTTTTCTTTTCTTTTATAAAGAAAGATTAATTAATTGATTGATTATTTTACAGATGAGGTCTGGCATTGTTGCCCAGGATGGAGTGCAATGATGCGATCCTGACTCATTGCAATCTCAACACTCCGGGCTCAATCGATCCCCCTGCCTTAGCCTCCTGAGTAGCTGGGACTACGCATGTGCCACCACATCTGGCTAATTTAAAAAATCTGTGTAGACATGGGGTCTGGCCACATTGCCCAGGCAGGTCTTGAACTCCTGGGCCCAAGCAACACTCCCACCTTGGCTGCCTAAGTGCTGAGATTACAGGCGTGAGCCACCACACCCAGCCCTTTATAAATTACCCAATCTGTGGTAGTCTGTTATAGTAATAGCAAACAGGCTGGGACACATACGCAATGTGATATTCAAGGGAGTGTGACAGAATTGCTTATGGAGTAAAAATAAGCAAATCGGTACTGACTGGGAACACAGAAAGGTGGGCTGGACCATCTGAGCTTCAATCTTGGCTCTGTGTTACCCTGGGCAAGTGACTCTCTCTGAGCCTCAGTTTCATTACTCTTTTTTCTTTTTTTTTTTTTTTTGAGATGGAATTTTACTCTTGTCACCCAGGCTGGAGTGAATGGCACAATCTCAGCTCACTGCAGCCTCCACATTCCGGGTTCAAACAATTCTCCTGTCTCAGCCTCCTGAGTAGCTGGGATTACAGACATGAGCCACTGCACCTGGCATCAGTTTCATTTCGCAAACAGGGAAACTGGCAGTAGGTGATGAGATGACCCTGTCAGCATTTTGAGGATCCAGCGAGCGAATACACCGAAAGTGCTTCAAGCACTGGTCTAGAGAGAGTGCTCAGGAAATACCAACCGCTGTTTTCCTTGCAAAGGCAGATAGGACAGCACCCTCCACAGCTTCCCCACATTCACAAATAAGCAAGGAAGAAAGAAAAGGAAAGAGGCAATTATAACAGGGTGTGACAAGTGCCGCGATGTGGGGAAGCACAGAATGCTGGAAGAGCAGAGCTGGGCTCCAGAGCCTGCGTTTTTTGTTTGCTTATTTATTTGAGACTCGGTAGCCCAGGCTGGAGCACAGTGGCGCAAATTATGGCTCACTGCAGCGTCAACCTCCTGGGCTCAGGCGATCCTCCCACCTCAGCCTCCTGAGTGGCTGGGTGACAGGGTTTGGATTTGTGTCCCGTCCAAATCTCATGTCAAATTGTAATCCCCAGTGCTGGAAGAGGGGCCTGGTGGGAGGTGACTGGATCATGGGGCTAGGTTCCCCCTTGCTGTTCTCGTGATAAGGAGTGAGTTCTTATGAGATCTCGCTGTCTGTTTGTTTATTTATTTATTTTGAGACAGAGTTTCACTCTTGTTGCCCAGGCTGGAGTGCAGTAGCGCAATCTTGGCTCATCGCAACCTCCGCCTCCCGGGTTCAAGTGATTCTCCTGCCTCAGCCTCCCGAGTAGCTGGGATTCCAGGCATACGCCACCACGCCCAGCTAATTTTGTATTTTTAATAGAGATGGGGTTTCTCCATGATGGTCAGGCTGGTCACGAACGCCCAACCTCAGGTGATCTGCCCACCTCAGCCTCCCAGAGTGCTGGGATTACAAGCGTGAGCCGCCATGCCCAGCCAAGATCTCATTGTTTAAAAGTGTATAGCACCTCCCCCAATCTCTCTCTTGCTCCTGCTCTGGCCGTGTAAAACCTGGCTGCTTCCCTTTCGCCCTCTGCCATGAATGTCAGTTTCCTGAGACCTCCCCAGCTATGGTTCTTGTACAGCCTGTGGAACTGTGAGCCAATTAAACCTCTTTTATTCATAAATTACCCAGTGTCAGGTATTTCTTTAGAGCAGTATGAGAATGAACTAATACACTGGGACTCCAGGTGTGCGCCACCACGCCTGGCTAAGTTTTTTAATTTAAAAAAATTAAATTTAAATGTTAAGAGCCTGGGCTACGTTGCCCAGGCTGGTCTTGAACTCTGTTTTTTGTTTTTTGAGGTGGAGTCTCGCTCTGTCGCCCAGGCTAGAGTGCAGAGGCAAGATCTCAGCTCACTGCAACCTCCGCCTCCTGGGTTCAAGTGATTCTCCTGGCTCAGCCTCCTGAGTAGCTGGGACTACAGGTGAACGCCACTATGCCTGGCTAATTTTTGTATTTTTAGTAGAGACAAGGATTCATCATGTTGGCCAGGCTGTTCTTGAACTCCTGACTTCAGGTGATACACCTACCTGGGCCTCCCAAAGTGCTGGGGTTACAGGCATAAGTCACTGGGCCGGGTCTGGTCTTATTTTTTTCTTTTTTTTGAGATGGAGTCTCGCTCTGTCGCCCAGGCTGGAGTGCAGTGGCCGGATCTCAGCTCACTGCAAGCTCTGCCTCCCGGGTTTACGCCATTCTCCTGCCTCAGCCTCCCGAGTAGCTGGGACTATAGGCGCCCGCCACCTCACTTGGCTAGTTTTTTATATTTTTTAGTAGAGACGGGGTTTCACCGTGTTAGCCAGGATGGTCTCGATCTCCTGACCTCGTGATCCGCCCGTCTCGGCCTCCCAAAGTGCTGGGATTACAGGCTTGAGCCGCCGTGCCCGGCCTAGTCTTAAACTCTTGAGGTCAAGTGATCCTCCCACCTCACCCTCCCAAAGTGCCAGGATTACAGATGGGAGCCACTGTGCCTGGCCCAGAGCCTGGTTTTGAGGGTGTAGCAACAAAACCTTCTGGAAGAAGCAATAGCTAAGCTTACGGATGTAGGAGCGAGAGTCGGCATGGGCAAAGGCAGGGAGGGCACAGCATCTGTTCATCCCAGAAATATTTACTGAACACCCACTATGTGCCAGTCACTGTTCTAGGGGTCACTACTGTCCAGGAGACGGGCAGACATCCCCACCCTCATAAAGCTTCTGCTCTAGTAGGAAGAGGCATGGCAAACGGAGGGTCCTGAAAGTTGTTCAGTGAGGAGCTGGGGCCCGGTGTGATGGGGCGCACCTGTAATCCCAGCACTTTAGGAGGCTGAGGTGGGAGGATCACTTGTGACCAGGCGTTTGAGGCTGCAGTGAGCTGTGATCACACCACCGCACTCCAGCCTGAGCAACAGAGCGAGACCCCATCTCTAAAAATAAATAAATAATACAAATAAATAAAAGAGGCGATGAAGACACAGACACACATAGGAAAAGACCACGTGAAGATACAATAAAATGTGGCCACCTGCAAGCCAATGAGAGCGGCCTCGAAAGAAGCCAATGCTGCCCACGATTTGATTTCAGGCTTCAAGCCTCTAGGATTGTGAGAAATTAAATTTCCATTGTTTAAGCCACCTAGCCCGAAGCACTTCACGACAGCAGACCTAGCAAACAAACACACGTTTCTGCAGCTTTGGCGCTCTCTCTGTGGCCTGGGGGTAGCAATAGTTCCTCTCAGCTGCAGACCCCAGGGATTTTCTGAGACAAAGTCTTGCTCTGTCACCCAGGCTGGAGTGCAGTGACGCGATGTTGGTTCACTGCAGCCTCTGCCTCCCAGGTTCAAGCAATTCTTCTGCCTCAGCCTCCCAAGCAGCTGAATTTACAGGCACTCGCTACCACATCCCGCTAATTTTTGTATTTTTAGTAGAGACGGGATTTCGCCATGTTGGCCAGGCTGGCCTCAAACTCTTGACCTCAAGATCTGCCCGCCTCGGCCTCCCAAAGTGCTGGGATTACAGGCATGAGCCACTGCGCCCGGCAACCCCAGGGATTTTCAACATCCTTTTGTTCCTTCTGTTAACCCTGCCCACATCTCTGAAAATAGTCATTTCATTCCAGAGAATTCTCCTCTGGAATCCCTTTTGAAGGAACTATGCTTTTTCCTGGGACCCTGCCCGATACAGTGATGTTATGCAGGAGCCTGGCCAGGCAGGGCTACTGAGAGATGGACTCTGAGATGACTCAAGGATAGGAAACTTCCAACGGCGTGCATGTGAGTTTGACTGCGTATCCCAGGCTGGGCAGCATAAGCAACAAAAATGCATTGTCTCACAGTTATGGAGGCTAGAAGTCAGAGGTCAAGGTGTCAGCAGGGTTGGTTCCTTCAAGGCTCACTGTAGCCTCAACCTCTTGGATTCAAGGGATCCTCTCAGCTTAGCCTCCCGAGTAGCTGGAACTATGTGTACATGCCACCATGTCCTGCTAATTTTTAATTTTTTCTTTTCTTTTTTTTTTTTTTCAGTTGGGGGTCTTGCTGTGTGGCCCAGGCTGGTCTCGAACTCCTGATGTCAAGCGATCCTCCCACCTCGGCCTCCCAAAGTGCTGGGATGACAGGTGTGAGCTACTGCACCCAGACCTAATCTCCTTTTCTTATACAGACATGAGTCATGTTGGAGTAGGGCCCATTCCAAAGACCTCATTTTAATTTAATCACCCCTTTAAAAAACCCCACCTCCAAATACAGTCACATTCATTGTGAGGTACTGGGTGTTAAGAATTAAACATATGGGCTGGGCGTGGTGGCTCACGCCTATAATCTCAACACTGTGGGAGGAGGCCGAGGTGGGTGGATGGCTTGAGCCCAGGCAATTGCTTGAGACCAGCCTGGGCAACATGGCAAAACCTCATCTCTACAAAAAATACAAAAATTAGCCAGGTGTGGTGGCTTGCAGCAGTAGTCTCAGTTACTCGGGAGGCTGAGGAGGGAGGATCACGAGGTCAGGAGATCGAGACCATCCCATCCTTGTTCACACAGTGAAACCCCGTCTCTACTAAAAATACAAAAAACTAGCCGGGCGTGATGGCGGGTGCCTGTAGTCCCAGCTACTCAGGAGGCTGAGGCAGGAGAATGGCGTGAACTCGTGAGGTGGAGCTTGCAGTGAGCCGAGATTGCGCCACTGCACTCCAGCCTGGGCAACAGAGCGAGACTCCGTCTCAAAAAAAAAAAAAAAAAAAAAAAAAAAAGAATTAAACACATGAATTTTTGGAGGATGGAAACACACAATTCAGCCCATAGCCATGTGTGAGTCGGGTAAGAATGTGGTCAGGGGCTGGACGGTGGCTCACACTCGTAATCCCAGCACTTTGGGAGGCTGCGGTGGGTGGATCACTTGACCTCAGGAGTTTGAGACCAGCCTGGGCAATGTAGTGAGACGCCGTCTCTACAAAATATTAAAAAATTAGCTGGGCATGGTGGTGCATGCCTGTGGTCTCACCGACTCGGGAGGCTGAGGTGGGAGGATGTTTTGAGCTCAGGACTGAGCTATGATTGCACCACTGCATTCCAGCTGGGGGAACAGAGCAAGACCCTGTCTATTAAAAAAACAAAACAAAAGTCTGGGCGCAGTGGCTCACGCCTGTAATCCCAGCACTTTGGGAGGCCAAAGCGGGTGGATCATGAGGTCAGGAGATCCAGACCATCCTGGCTAACATGGTGAAACCCCGTCTCTACTAAAAATACAAAAAATTGGCCAGGCGCGGTGGCTCATGCCTGTAATCCCAGCACTTTGGGAGGCTGAGGCGGGTGGATCACAAGGTCAGATCAAGACTATCCTGGCTAACATGGTGAAACCCCGTCTCTACTAAAAGTACAAAAAATTAGCCGGGCATGGTGGCGGGCGCCTGTAGTCCCAGCTACTTGGGAGGCTGAGGCAGGAGAATGGCGTGAACCCGGGAGGCGGAGCTTGCAGTGAGCTGAGATAGCGCCACTGCACTCCAGCCTGGGCGACGGAGTGAGATTCCATCTTGGCGGGGGGTGGGGGGAAAAAAAGCCAGGTGCGGTAGCTCATACCTGTAATCCCAGCACTTTGGGAGGCCAAGGTGGATGGATCACATGAGGTTAGGAGGTCGAGACCAGCCTGGCCAGCATGGTGAAACCCTGTCTCTACTAAAAAAAAAAAAATACAAAAAAAATTAGCCGGGAGTGGTGGCAAGTGCCTGCAGTCCTAGGTACTTGGGAGGCTGAGGCAGGAGAATCACTTGAATCCGGGGGTGAAGGTTGCAGTGAGCCAAGATCCCACCACTGAACTCCAGCCTGGGTGACAGAGCGAGACTCCATCTCAACAACAACAACAAAAAAATGTGGCCAAGAAGCAGATCATGAAAGGTGAACTGGCCAGGGCAAAACACAGGCAGAAATCCAGCAAATTCCAGGTAAGCATATCCAGGCTGACTCAGCCCATCCCTCTGAATAATTCTAAGACTTCCAAAGGAATCAATCTCAGAGGCAGAAAACAGCTCCAGCCTGGAGGCAGGCACGTCCTCTGCTTTGAGGGGAGGGGGCAGTGGCGGCCACCTGGGTCACCTGAGACCTTTGTTAGCGAGAATGGGCCGCTTAAAGAGAAATCAATCCTGGCTTACACTGAGCAGCTGCTCCCAGTCAAAGCTGCTGGAGAGAGGCCCTTGGCCCCCCAGCTTCTCCAGGGCTGGGAGTGGAGCCAGAGGAGGCTGAAGACTGCTCTGCCAGGTGGCAGGACTCAGAGGGCCTTCAATCAGCCTGCATTGTACCCACCAGCGCCTGTATTCATCCCCGGCTGAGCACGCACTTCAGTATCACCTCTAGCCACGGCATTCACCAAAGAGCAGCATCCAGCAAGTAATAACATCTTCACCAGCCTAGTCAAGCACTGCCTGTGTGCCAGGCATTCCACATGCACGATGTGTGCACGGGGGACCTCATCGCACCACCTCCTAGCCATGACCTCAAACAAGTGACTTAAGCCTCATGGTGCGCCAGTTTCCCCATCTGTAAAACGAGGTGAATGGCAGCATCCACCTCTTAGGGCGGCTGCGGAGGTTGAACGAATGCCTACGCTCACAGAGCTTAAAATCGTAGTAGTCTTGGCTGGGCATGGTGGCTCACGCACTTTGGGAGGCTGGGGTGAAAGGATGGTTTGAGCCCAGGACTTCGAGACCAGCCTGGGTAACATAGTGAGACCTCCGTCTCCACCAAATATACATAGATTAGCCAGGCATGGTGGTGCGCACCTGTAGTCCCAGTTACTTGGGAGGCTAATGGGGGAGGATCACCTGAGTCCAGGGAGGTTGAGGCTGCAATGAGCTGTGATCACACCACTGCACTCCAGCCTGGGTGACAGAGTGAGACCCTGTCTCAAAAATTTTAAAAAAGACAAAAACAACAAAACAAAACCAAACCCAGGCACAGTAGCTCAGGACTGTTATCCCAGCACTTTGGGAGGCCGAGGCAGGCAGATCACAAGGTCAGGAGTTCGAAACCTAGCCTGGCCAACATGGTGAAACCCCATCTCTACCAAAAATATTTAAAAGTAGCCGGGTGCGGTGGCAGGCGCCTGTAGTCCCAGCTACTCAGGAGGCTGATGCAGGAGAATCACTTGAATCCAGGAGGTGGAGGTTGCACTGAGCCGAGATTGTGCCACTGCACTCCAGCCCCAGGTCTATGGGATTGTAGAGATGTTGGTGTTTCTACAGCTAGGACTCCCCAATTCTAGGCATTCTTCAGGGCTCACAGCAAACATCACCACCTCCAAGAAGCCTTCTCCATCCTCTAAGATAGGTCTGTGTTCCTTCCTGTGTACCATCTCCACAGCTCCCTGCCCCTTCCCTCCACAAGGTTCCTATATTTTATTCTTTTCCTTGCATGGTAGGTGTCTGCATGCCCCATTAGGATGTGAGCTCCAAAAGGGCAGGGCTGAGTCTTTCTGCTATGGTCCCGACACCAGCAGATGCTGGAGAGAATGAACAGGCATCAAGACATGAATGAATGAATGAATGAATGAATGAATGAATGCTTCCTGTACACTCCAAGTTTTCCATGTGGCCCCTTCCTCCCCGACTCCCCAACACACTCTGTCTGCTCTCTTCCTCCTTCCTCTCCCATCACAGGGTGGATACAGGGGCTCTGGGTTTTGAAGGGGTCATGGGGTCAAAGGTTGTTGAGCACATGGACCCTGGAGGCTGATAACTTGAAATTCAAAACCCGGCTTCTCTTTCTAGCTGTGTGACCATGGACAAGTGACTTAACCTCTCTGTGCCTCACTTTCCCCACCTGCAAAATGGGAGCGATAGTAGGTGCCTTACTGTTGAGTGAGTGATTCTGACCCATTTAGAGGCCGCGTCTCTTCCTTGGGGTCCCTTCTGCAATTCCCAGACTGGGAGGCAGAGGGCTGAGTCTCCGGCAGTTAATGAATCCGGAAAAAATCTCAGCTGTGTCAGAGGAGCCCCAGTGCCAAGTTGGCCTGGTTTTTATCCCGAGAGAGCTGAGAACAGGGTCTGGTGTCAGACATCCACGCTGCGATTGGCGTAAATGCCTGGTGCTCCTATGACCCCCCTCGTTAGGGCTGGGGGAGTGTGGGAGATGCTCCTGGGGCTCTGCCCGGAGCTCCTGACTGCCTAGATGTACCCGCCCTGCAGCTGCTGAGCATGGCGGCTCATTGCTAGCAGCTGTGAACTTCTCTGGAGACCTGCCAATGGCTTTTGGGAGCCACCACACCTTGGAGATGCTTGGGAGGTGTCACCTACCCCCAGAGGCAGCTAATGACTGATGCAGGGGTAAGAAGCCCACCCCTTTTCTCATGGTGGGATAACTCCACAGTGCCCCCCACCCTTGTGGATCAAGCCAAACACGGACTTTACCTAGGATCTCATCTTTGCTCAATCTATTCTCTTCCAGGTCCTGCTCCCCTCACCCCTGCCCCGACTTTCAATTATGTGCTCCACGGTTGGGCACGGTGGCTCACGCCTGTAATCCCAGTACTTTGGGAGGCCGAGGCAGGAGGATCATTGAGCCCAGGAGTTTAAGACCAGGCTGGGCAACACAGCAAGACCCTGTCTGTCTCTACAAAAGATTAAAAAACTACACACCTGTAGTCCCAGCTACATGGGAGGCTGAGGTGGGAGGATCACTTGAGCCCAGAAGGTTGAGGCTGCAGTGAGCCATGACTGCACCCCTGCACTCCAGCCTGAGCAATGGAGTAAGACCCTGTCTCAAAAAAAAAAAAAAAAAAAAAAGAAAAAATTCATGTGCTGGAAACCTACGTCTCTAGTTCTACTTCTCAGGAACCCAACCTAACATGGAGGAAATGATGCATGTTCAACCTAAGAGGGTTATTATTATTATTATTTTTTGAGACGGAGTTTTGCTCTCATTGCCCAGGCTGGAGTGCAATGGTGTGATCTCAGCTCACTGCAACCTCCGCCTTCCAGGTTCAAGGGATTCTCCTGCCTCAGCCTCCCGAATAGCTGGGATTACAGGCGCATGCCACCACGCCCAGGTAATTTTTTGTATTTTTAGTAGAAATGGGGTTTCACCATGTTAGCTATGCTGGTCTCGAACTCCTGACCTCAGGTGATCTGCCCACCTCAGCCTCCCAAAGTGTTGGGATTACTGCACCCAGACCTAAGAGGGTATTTATGTCAGTGTCCCATCGGGCTCACATTCACACCGCGGCACTGAGTTCTGTCATTTCCACCTGAATAAGCAATCCATCCTGCACAACCCTGAGAGCAGCCCTCGCTTCGAAATGCATCCCGGATTCTGCCCAATCTGCCTTGTTTACATGTGCAGACCCCGTCATGCTCCAGGGCCAGCCCTGATGCATTTTTCTGCATAGGTCTGACTATGTTCCCCACCCCACCTTACATTCATCTCGGTTTTTTTTCTTTCTTTCTTTTTTTAAATCTTGGCTCACTGCAAACTCTGCCTCCTGGGTCCAAGCGATTCTCCTGCCTCAGCCTCCCAAGTAGCTGGGATCACAGGCATGTGTCACCACGACTGGCTAATTTTGTATTTTTAGTAAAGATGAGGTTTCACCATGTTGGCCAGACTGGTCTCAAACTCCTGACCTCAAGTGATCCACTTGTCTCGGCCTCCCAAAGTGTTGGGATTACAGGTGTGAACCACTGCACCCGGCCTACCCTCTCTTTCTCTTATACCAATGCATCAGCCTTACCTTTAGAATCTACCCATTGCCCTACCCTCTTGATGGCCATCTCCGTGATCAAGCCCCTGGCATTGCTTACCTGACCCAGCACAGTTCATCCCTTCTGTGGTCTCCCAGTTCCCCCTACTTGCCCCCACAGTCTGCTTCCCCCACAGCAGGCAGAGAGCGCCTGTGAACACCTGAATTACGTTGAGTCTCTCCTGTGCTGACAGCCCTCCATGGCTCCCATCTCCCTTGGGGTCAAAAGCCCAAATCCTTAGCCCAGCGTGGTGGCTCACACCTGTAATCCCAGTATTTTGAGAAGCAGAGGCGAGAGGATCACTTGAGCCCAGGAGTTGAGACCTGCCTAGGCAACATAGTGAGACCTCATCTCTACAAAAAATTTAAAAATTAGCCAGACGTGGTGGCATGTGTCTGTCATCCCGGTTACACAGGAGGCTGAAGTGGGAGGATCGCTTGAGCCTGGGAGGTCGAGGCTGCGGTGAGCCATAATCTCTCCTTGTCTCAAAAAAGAAAAAGAAGAAAAAGCTTTTTCTTCCTTTTCTTTAGTAGAGTTCTCCCCAAGGCACGTAAGTCCTGCACAATCTGTCCCATCACCTCCCTGCCCTCACTTCCTTCCACTCTCCCTCTCGCTCACTCTGTTCCAGCCACACGGTTCCTGCAAAACCCCAAACATGTTTCTTCTAGATCACCTCTTTGCACTGGCTGTACCCTCTGCCTGGAATGTCCTTCCACCTCCTTCAGATCCTTACTGAAATGTCATTGTTTCAAAAGAGCTTCCCTGCTGGCCGGGCGCAGTGGCTCACGTCTGTAATCCCAGAACTTTGGGAGGCAGAGACGGGTGGATCATTTGAGGTCAGGAGTTCGAGACCAGCCTGGCTAACATGGTGAAACCCCGTCTCTACTAAAAATACACAAATTAGCCAGGTGTGGTGGCGCACGCCTGCAATCTCAGCTACTCAGGAGGCTGAGGCGGGAGAATTGCTTGAGTCTGGGGGGCGGAGGTTGCGGTGAGCTGAGATTGTGCGACTACACTCCAGTCTGGACAACAGTGAGACCCTATCTCAAAAAAAGAAAAAAAAAAAACCTTCCGTGATCTCCCCTGGCCAGAACTACAAGTGCCCAAGCACCCCCCATCCACTTCCCTACTCCATCTGCTTCTGCCACATCATTTATGCATTAATTTTGCAAATTATCTTTCTTCCCCTCCAGAATGTCAGGCAGGAGATTTTACCTGTTTTTGTTCACCGCTGTGTTGCTAGCACTTAAAATAGATCATCTTGCACACAACAGGCACCTGGTATCCATTTGTTATTTTTAAAACTGCACAACCACCATATGAGGTAGGAACTCTCGGTGTGCCCCTTATGTGGGTGGCGAAACTGAGGCCCAGAGAGGGGAGGGGCTGTGCTTGGGTCATGGGTCAGGGAGTCAGCTGTGGCCATGTGTCTCTCCATGGTGTGTATGTGTGCAACTGTGTGTTTTTTGTATTTTGTTTTTTGTTTTTGAGATAGGCTCTTGCTCTGTTGCCCAGGCTAGAGTGCAGTGGCACGATCACAGCTCACACAGCCTCGATCTCCCAGGCTCAAGCAATCCTCCCACCTTAGTTGGCCAAGTAGCTGAGACTACAGGTGCATGCCACCATGCCTAGCAAGTGTTTGTCTTTTTTTGCAGAGATGGGGTCTCACTATGTTGCCCAGGCTGGTCTCGAACTCCTGGGCTCAAGCCATCCTCCTGCCTCGGCCTCTCAAAGTGTTGGAATTACAGGCATGAGCCACCATGCCCAGCCCAACTGTGTGTTTTGTGCAGATGCAGCGTGAGTGACTGGCTGCATCAGCCCGAATGTGGACAGAGGAGGATGCATTTAGGCTCACTTTGCATCGGGGTGTCTGTGAGTGGAAAGGAGGCAGTGGGCCAGACCCAGGCAGGTGTGAACACGTGTCTGGGTGTTCGGCTGGGTATGAATGCGTGTGTGTGCCAATGCACTGGCGGATGGGAAATTGTGCATCCACAGTGAAGCTGTGTGTATGTGTGTGTGAAGGGGAGGCTCTGTGAGCCTTGGATGGGGCTGGAGCTGCAGTTGAAGCAATGTTGTGGGTGAGGGAAGAACCCCACCAGCCACAGGCCTGTTATTTATAGACGAATCCTGGTTCATAAATTCCAATTTTTTTTTTTTTTATCTCCCTTACTGCCAGGCCCCTATAAATATTCATGAGTTTCCTGCCTTGGAATATTTGAGTAGTCAGAAGGAGGAGTGGGGAGGAGAGGGGAAGACGAAGGGTCCCCGGTGGCGCTGGGAGATCATGCGGGTCAGGAGGACAGGGGTCTCTCTGGTTTTGCCTTCTCTTCCCTCTGGGCTCCCCTCTTCCAAGCTGCAGCTGGCAAGATGAGGAAGGCGCTCGGATGATAGAGAGATCTACCAGCACCTATTATTATTCTTCCCCAGTGTCTGTGGAAAAATACCACCCACTCCGGGGGCAGAAAAGGTGTCTGCACTGTTTTCTCAGCTCCGGCTCTAGCTGCGGCTCAGAAACTCATTACCCCTGGGACCCCCAGCTCAGCAGAGACGGGGAGATCCCTCTGATGTATCTGAAGCTAAGGGAAGACTCTTGGGGGAGGGGGTGGGCACTGTGGCCTCCTGCCCTGCCTCAAGGAAGGAAACAGGTCATGAGAATGAGCGCCCGTGAGAAGGAATAAAGTGTGTGCATGTGGACGTATCTATGGGAGTAACTGTTGAAACATGTAAGAGGCTGCAGCAGTCAATAGAACTGTTGACAAATCTTCTAGTTCTTTTCTCTTAGGCATATGATGGGGCTGTAGGACTTCCCCAGTGTGGCCACGTGACTTCCTTTAGCCAATGCTGTTTAAGTGCAGTGACTTCCGGGTGAATACTTTAAGAGCCAGTGTGGACCAGGTGTGGTGGCTCACACCTGTAATCCCAGCACTTTGGGAGGCCAAGGCAGAAGAATTGCTTGAGGCCAGGAGTTTGAGACCAGCCTGGGCAACATAGCAAGACCCCCTATTCTACAAAATATTTAAAAAATTAATCAGGCATGGAGGGGCACACCTATATTCCCAGCTACTCAGGAGGCTAAGGCAGCAGGATTGTTTAAGCCCAGGAGTTGGAGGCTGCAGTGAGCTGTCATCACACCACTGCACTCCAGCCTGGGCACAGAGCAAGACCCTGTCTCTGAAACAACAAAGAAAAAAAAAGCCAAGTCAGTGTGCAATGCCACAGTCTTCCCTCAGCAACTGCAGAAGGGCATGTTGGGCTGGGTGCCGTGGCTCACGCTTGTAATCCCAGCACTTTGGGAGGCCAAGGTGGGTAAATCACTTGAGGTCAGGAGCTCGAGACCAGCCTGGCCAACATGGTGAAACACTGTCTCTACTAAAAATACAAAAATTAGCTAGGCCTGGTGGCAGGTGCCTGTAATCCTAGCTACTTGGGAGGCTGAGGCAGGAGAATCACTTGAACCCGGAGGCAGAGGCTGCAGTGAGCCAAGATCGTGCCATTGCACTGCAGCCTAGGCAACAGAGTGAGACTCCATCTCAAAAAAAAAAAAAAAAAAAAAAAGCGCATGTTGGGGCCAGGCATGGTGGCTCACGCCTGTAATCCCAGCACTTTGGGAGGCCAAGGTGGGTAAATCACTTGAGGTCAGGAGCTCAAGACCAGCCTGGCCAACATGGTGAAACTCCATCTCTACTAAAAATATAAAAATTAGCCATGTGTGGTGGCACGTGCCTGTAGTCCCAGCTACTTGGGAGGCTGAGGCAGGAGAATTGCTTGAACTGGGAGGCAGAAGTTGCAGTGAGCTGAGATGGTGCCACTGCACTCCAGCCTGGGCAACAGAGAAGACTCTGTCTCAAAAAAAAAAAAGAAAGAAAAGAAAAAAGAAAAAAGTACATGTTGGTATGAAGGCTCCATCACTGGGGTCCCTGAATGGCCAGACTAGGCAGAGACTCTGCCAACCCTCAGGTATCATGCTCATTTGGTTGTAGTAACCCTCTGAGACTTGGGGGCTGTTTTGTTACACAGCAAAACCTAGCCTATGCTGACTGGCACAGAGCCAGTGAGTGTGTGAGACGGAGGTGTGGTACATCTGTGTCTACGTGACCAAGAACACACATGAGCATGTAGCCATATATAGGCTTACGTGTGTTAGCATCAGCAAGTGTATAAAACTATGCATATGAATGTATAAAATAGGATGGTGTCAGATGATATATAAGTGAGAAAACTTCAGGGACACTGTTCTCCGAGAACACCACGACCCTGGAGTTGGGTACTATCGCAGATGTGAAACTGGTGTGGTGAGGAGGGCTATGTCTGAGTGTGCCAGTTGGCTGTGTTTGTAAGACCGTGATGTGGTCTGTACATGTGTGTGCCAGGGTTTGGGGTGTCAGTGTGCATGTCTGTGCCACATGTGTTGCTGTGTATCTGAGGCACGTGCATGGGTTGGTGTGACTGTGTGTCTGCACGTGCATATATGCTGCTATGTGGATATGGGATACGCTGGGTGTGACAGCTTATGTGGAGTGGGGGCATCACTCAAGTCTGTATCAGAATACACACAGTCAACACCAGAGGGAGGGACAGCCACCCTGGGCATCCCTAGTGCTGTTGGCTCATGGGCCTGAGCTGGCTCAGCCTTGGATCCTAGGATGACCTGGCATTGGGAAATAAAATTCTGGCTGGGCGCGGTGGTTCATGTCTGTAATCCCAGCACTTTGGGAGGCCGAGGTGGGTGAATCACTTGAGGCCAGGAATTCAAGACTAGCCTGGCCAACATGACAAAACCCTGTCTCTACTAAAAATACGAAAATTAGCCGGGCATTGTTGCAGGCACCAGTAGTAGTTCCAGCTACTCAGGAGGCTGAGGTGGGAGAATCGCTTGAACCCAGGAGGCAGAGGTTGTAGTGAACCAAGATGGCACCACTGCATTCCAGCCAGGGCGACAGAGCGAGACTCTGTGTCAAATGAAATCAAATAAAAATAAAATTCTCTTTCCTTCATGAGTCCTGGGACATCCCAAGTCATCTGCAATGGCCATTCATCCCAGAGGCACTCAACAGTTTGGGTGATGCGGTTCAACAAGGAGAGTAAACCTGTTCTCCCACAACTTCAAGTTAAGCTTATTTCCAAGATAAGCCCATTTTCTGATTCTATCCTCACAAGGTTCTGATCTGATCTGTCTCAAGATGTGGGTGCCGCCCTGGTCTATCTCAGGATTCAAGTTAAACTCCGGTCTATCTCAGTACCTGGGTTTAGCCTTGTCTGTCTCAAGTCCACAGCGTAGCCCTGATCTACCCAGGACTCGGATTTGGTCCTGGCCTCCTTCATCTCCTAGAACCAGGTTTCTCTTTGGTCTCTCCCAGTTTAGCCATTGTCTCGTTGTCTGTCCTGAGCTTGAGCTTGACTCTAGTTTGTCATAGAGTCAAACCACGAGGCATCTTTTTTTTTTTTGAGACAGAGTCTCACTCTGTTGCCCAGGCTGGAGTACAGTGGCACAATTGCGGCTCACTGCAGCCTCCACCTCCCAGGTTCAAGCAATTCTCCTGCCTCAGCCTCCCAAGTAGCTTGGATTATAGGCGCCCACCACCACGCCCAGCTGATTTTTGTATTTTTAGTAGAGACTGGGTTTCACCATGTTAGCCAGGGTGGTCTCAAACTCCTGACCTCAGGTGATCCACCCAACTCCACCTCCCAAAGTGCTGGGATTACAGGCATGAGCTACTGTGCCCGGCCAACCATGGAGTATCTTAACACCTTGAGGATGTGTCCCTGTTCTGTTCCAGGACTTGAATGAACCCCCCGTCTTGGAACCTGAACTGAGCCTGGTCTATCTCAGTACCTGGGCACAACTTGCCCTAGTAGAACGTTCACAATCAGGTGAGAATTTCGTGGCAGAAGTTTCCCCCTCCTGGGCACCTTCTCACGTGTGGAGCACTTCTCTTAAAGTGCTTGGGGCCTCTTGGGTGAACGTCTACTGCAAATGATTGCTGTGTCTCAGGATTAATGAGGGTAAGGGGATTTCATTTCTCCAACGCCATCATGTAAAATTCATTAAAGCAGAGTTCGCAGGTCTATTTCAAGGATTATTACCAGGGTTTCTTGATGAGCTATTACACACAGCATAAATCTTCAAGAGGTTTCAAGACTTTACAAGAACCATCCTGAGTCTCACCTCATAGATACTAGAGTTGAACGTCCCTCTATCTGAGCTCTCCCCAGCCTCAGACACCAAACCTCAGGTCAGGAGTTCAGGAGAGAGCATTCAAGAGAGTTTTCTCGGTCGGGCACTGTGGCTCACACCTGTAATCCCAGCAACTCTGGGAGGCCGAGGCGGGCGGATCACTTGAGACCTGGAGTTTGAGACCAGCCTGGCCAACATGGTGAAACCCCATATCAACTAAAAATACAAAAATTAGCCGGGTGTGGTGCTGCATGCCTGTAATCCCAGCTATCAGGAGGCTGAGGCAGGAGAATTGCTTGAACCTGGGAGGCAGAGGTTGCAGTGAGCCGAGATCATGGCAACATGCGCTAAACAGGAAGGCTCAAAACCTACGGTCACCTGAGCCCAGGTAGGTCGAGGCTCAGTGAAACCAGGATGGTGTCACTGCACTCCAGCCTGGGCAACATAGTGAGACTCTCTCTTGAAAATAATAATAATAAAAATAAAATAAATAAAATAAAGCCGGGTGCGGTGGCTCATGCCTGTAATCCCAGCACTTTGGGAGGCCGAGACGGGCGGATCACGAGGTCAGGAGATCGAGATCATCCTGGCTAACACAATGAAACCCCATCTCTACTAAAAATACAAAAATAATTAGCCGGGTGTGGTGGTGGGCGCCTGTAGTCCCAGCCACTCGGGAGGCTGAGGCAGGAGAATGGCGTGAACCCGGGAAGTGGAGCTTGCAGTGAGCCAAGATTGCACCACTGCACTCCAGCCTGGGCGACAGAGCGAGACTCCGTCTCAAAAAAAAAACAAAAAAAACAAAAAAAACAAAATTAGCCAGGCATGGTGGCGCATGCCTGTAATCTCAGCTACTCAGGAGGCTGAGGCAGAAGAATCGCTTGAACCCGGGAGGCGGAGGTTGCAGTGAGCCAAGATTGAGCCATTGCACTCCAGCCTGGGCAACAAGAGTGAAACTCCAATCAAATAAATAAATAAATAAATAAATAAATAAATAAAATAACTTCCTGCTCCCCGGTTGAGAACCACAGCTCTAGACTTAGCCTTGCATTTCCTCTTTACCTTTGTCTTTCTCTAAGGAGTCTTACCCTTACCAAAGCGTCCATCAACACCTGCCTGTATATATGTCCTCAGAGCTCCGATGCATATATGCATCATCTGACTCCTTGACCGCTCCTCCTGCCCTGGATATCTCTAAGGCATCTCAAGCCCAACATGTTCAAACTGAAGTGCACAGCCTTCCCTTCCAAACCAGTTCTTATCCAATATTCCTCATGTCACCATCTCCATCCTCCCCACCCCCGGGTCAGTGGGTCAGACACCCAGGCATTATCCTCACTCTCATTTTACTCCCTCACTAAATCCTACTGACGTTAACTCCTAGATAGCTTTAGAATTCACGCATCATTCTTCATCTCTATCACCATGCAATGATCTAAGCCACTTTCACAATTCAGCAAGTCTAGGCTGTGCGCGGTGGCTCACGCCTGTAATCCCAGCACTTTGGGAGGCCGAGGTGGGAGGACTGCTTGATCCCAGGAGTTTGAGACCAGCCTGGGCAACATATTAGGACCCCAACTCTACTCTAAAAAAAATTTTTTTTTTTGAGACGGAGTCCTGCTCTGTCGCCCAGGCTGGAGTGCAGTGGCCAGATCTCAGCTCACTGCAAGCTCCGCCTCCCCGGGTTCACGCCATTCTCCTGCCTCAGCCTCCTGAGTAGCTGGGACTACAGGCGCCCGCCACCTCGCCCGGCTAGTTTTTTGTATTTTTTAATAGAGACGGGGTTTCACTGTGTTAGCCAGGATGGTCTCGATCTCCTGACCTTGTGATCCGCACATCTTGGCCTCCCAAAGTGCTGGGATTACAGGCTTGAGCCACCACGCCTGGCCAAAAAAAATTTTTTTTAATTAGCTGGGTGTGGTGGCACATGCCTGTAGTCCCAGCTACTCAGGAGGCTGAGGCGGGGGGATCACTCAAGCCTGAGAAGTCAAAGCTGCAATGAGCCGTGATCACACCACTACACTCCAGCCTGGGTGACACAGTGAGACCCTGTCTCAAAAATAAATAAATAAATAGTTGTAAAATATGACAAAATTTTTAAATAAAAATAAAGAAAGTCTACTTGGTCTACTTCAATCTACCTTTTTTCTTGCTAGTAACTCTACACATGGGAGCTTCCAGGAAACTTTATTTATTTTTATTATTTATTTTTTTTTTTAGACGGAGCCTTGCTCGGTCATCTAAGCTGGAGTGCAGTGGCAGGATCTCGGTTCACTGCAAACTTCGCCTCCCGGGTTCAAGTGATTCTCCTGCCCCAGCCTCCCAAGTAGCTGGGATTACAGGCGCACACCACCATACCTGGCTAATTTTTGTATTTTTAGTAGTGACAGTGTTTCGCCATGTTGGCCAGGCTGGTCTCAAACTCCTGACCTCAGGTGATTCACCCGCCTTGGCCTCTGAAAGCCAGGAAACTTGACGATGCAGGTGTGATCACATTATCCTCCCAGCCAAAACCACATTGGTGGATTCCTTTAATTCTTAGGATAGAGACAAAACTCCTTAACATCGCCACAAGAGCCTGTGGGTCTGCACTTTACTTACTTATCTGCTTTCATCTGGTCTCCTCGCTCCCAGGCCTTCCTTACTTTATTTTAATTTTTTTTCAGAGACAGAGTCTTGTTCTGTTACCCAGGCTGGAGTGCAGTGGTGCAATCATAGCTTACTGCAGCCTGGAACTCCTGGCTCAAGCCATCCTCCCACCTCGGCCTCCCAAAGTGCTGGGATTATAGGTGTGTGCCACCTCATCTGGCTTTGCAAGGCCTTCTTTAGTCCATCACGTTTTCCATCCTTCCTCTCACCCCAGGGCCTTTGCATAAGCAATTCCCTCTGCCCAGAGCATCCTTTCCTCTCTGCTTCAGATCTCAGCTCTTGCTTCCTCCAACTTCCAAATTACATCAAATCTCCTTATTAGAAGCTCCTAGAGCACCAAGAATCTTTCCCTCAAAGCTGTTATCACAGCTGCCAATTATATTTATTTACAAGTACATAATCATCACCTACCTCCCTGTTTTGCAGGAGGCGCCACACATCCACGTCTGTTTGATTGAATTTAATTTCTCCGTTAAAAGCACATAAGAAGTCCTCAAAAATACTTATTGAGGGTGCAGTGGCTCACACCTATAATCCCAGCAGTTTGAGAGGCTGAGACGGGTGGATCGCTTGAGCACAGGAGTTCAAGACCAGCCTGGGCAACACAGTGAGACCTTGTCTCTACAAAAAAATTAGATGATGTGGGCTAGGCATGGAGGCTCACGCCTGTAATCCCAGCACTTTGGGAGGCCAAGGTGGGCAGATCACCTGAGGTCAGGAGTTCAAGACCAGCCTGGCCAACATGGTGAAACCCCATCTTTACTAAAAATATGAAAATCAGCCTGGCATGGTGGCAAGTGCCTGTAATCCCAGCTACTTGGGAGGCTGAGGCAGGAGAATCACTTGAACCCAGAGGTGGAGGTTGCAGTGAGCCAAGGTCCCACCACTACACTCCAGCCTGGGTGACAGAGTGAGACTCTGTCTCAAAAAAATAAATTAGAAGGCATGGTGGTGTGAGCCTGTAGTCCCAGCTACTCAGGAGGCTGAGGTGGGAGGATGAGCCTAGGGAGGTCGAGGCTGCAGTGAGCTGGGATCGCGCCACTGCAATCCAGCCTGGATGACAGAATGAGACCCTGTCTCAAAAATAAAATCAAATAAAAACAAAATACTTGTCGAATAAATAAATACACGGATGGATAAATGGCTCCGCTGTTTTCCGGATCTAGTCTGAGTGACTTGGCCTGGCATTTGAGGCTCTCCATGACCTCAGGGGCTGAGCTCCCTCCTGGTCTCAGTAAAGGTCAGAGCAAAAACCCAAGGGCACGAGATGCCAGGTGGGGAATAATAATTCAGCAGAAGCAGGAAGTCAGAAGCACAGTAACCAAGACAATTCAGGCCCCTCCACAGAGTCACAAAAATGTTGAGGGAAACACTGACTTTCTTTTCATGGAGTATAGAAGGGGGTTCGGATCATTGTTACTTCCTGGCTATTAACAGGCAGAGTGACCTGTCTGATGTCTGTTCTGCCTTGATTCTCCTTGTCTTTTATTTTATTTTTACTTTTAGACAGGGTCTCGCTCTGTTACCCAGGCTGGAGTACAGTGGCATGATCATAGCTCACTGCAACCTCGACCTCCTGGGCTCAAGCAATCCTCTCACACCTCAGCCTTCCAAGTAGCTGGGACTATAGATGCTTGCTACTGTGCCCACCTATTTTTTTTTTTTTGAGACAGAGGCGGGGTTTCACCATGTTGGTCAGGGTGGTCTCAAACTCCTGACCTCAGGTGATACACCCACCTCAGCCTCCCAAAGTGCTGGGATTACAGGCATGAGCCATGGCGCCCAGCCCCAGCTAATTTAAAAAAAAATTTTGTGTGTGTGCTAGGAGTGGTGGCTCACGCCTGTAATCTCAGCACTTTGGGAGGCCAAGGCAGGCAGATCACCTGAGGTCAGGAGTTCGAGACCAGCCTGGCCAATATGGTGAAACCTCTTCTCTACTAAAAATACAAATATTAGCTGGGTGTGGCGGCAGGCGCCCGTAATCCCAGCTACTTCGGAGGCTGAAGCAGAAGAATTGCTTGAACCCAGGAGATAGAGGTTGCAGTGAACTGAGATCATGCCATTGCACTCCAGCCTGGGCAACAGTGAGACTTCGTGTCAAAAAAAAGAAAAAAAAAAAGCGTGTGTGGAGACTGGGTCTTGCTATGTTGCCTAGAGCAGTCTCCAGTTCCGGGGCTCATGCGATCCTCCCACCTCAACCTCCCAAAGTTCTGGGATTACAGGCATGAGCCACTGTGCCTGGCCCCCTCCTTATCTTTAAGAAATTCTCCCTGGACCTTAGAAGTCTGTTTAGTCACCACGCCGTTTCTATGTTCCTCTCTTTCCCCATTTCATCACATCTGATCCATCAGCAAGTGCTGACGGCTCTGCTTCTGAGATGAACCAATCTGCCCACTGCTCACCATTCCAGCTGCCACTGTTCTGGTTCAGACAACATTAGGCTTGCTTGGTCCTTCTGCTTCTACTCTCACTCCATTACCCAACCCACCAGCTAGAGAGATCTTTAAATAATGTGAATCAGATCAAGTCCCTCCACCCTACTGCAAATCGTCCAGCAGCTTCTCACTGCATTTAGAATAAAAGCCAACAACTTTGAGAGGCCGAGGTGGGTGGATCACTGGAGGTCAGGAGTTCAAGACCAACCCAGCCAACATGGCAAAACCCCGCCTCTACTAAAAATACAAAAATTAGCCGGGCGTGGTGGCAGCCACCTGTAATCCCAGTTACTTGGGAGACTGAGGCAGGAGAATCACTTGAACCCGGGAGGTGGAGGTTGCACTAAGCCAAGATTGTACCACTGCACTCCAGCCTGGGTGACAGAATGATATTCCATCTCAAGAAAAAAAAAAAAAAAAGAATAAAAGCCAACAGTTCACTGTGGCTGGAAGCCTCGAATGCAGTGTTCCTTGCCAACCTCTACAACTCCATTCTCTCTCCCTCTCCAGCCTTCTCTTTCCAGAGTGCACCACACTTGTTTCAACCTCAGGGCCTCTGCATGTGCAATACTCTCTCCCATAACGCCCATCTCCCTGGTTCCTTCTCAATCAGCTCCCCAAAGAGCTTACCCCAGTGACCCGACATAATGGGGCTCACCCACTCATCCTCTCTCCCACCTGTTGTGTTCTTCTCTTTTCTTTTTTGAGACAGAGTTTTGCTCTGTCACCCAGACTGGAGTACAGTGGTGTAACAATGGCTCACTGCAGCCTCGACCTCCTGGGCTCCAGCGATCCTCCCATTTCAGCCTCCCAAGTAGCTGAGACTACAGGTGCATGCCACCATGCCTGGCTAATTTTTGTATTTTTTTGTAGAGATAGGGTCTCACTACATTGCCCAGGCTTGTCTTGAACTCCTGGGATCAAGCAATCCTCCCACCTCGGCTTCCAAACGTGCTGGGGTTACATACTTATGGTGAGCCACCGCACCTGCCCCCCGCCGCCAGATACTGTTTAACCCTCTGTATTGCGCTTATGACCAGATGATAATTTCTTGTTTATTTGTTTGTTACTGATCTCCTCCCACCACAATGTCAGTTTCACAAGAGCAAGTGGCTTGTCTCACGTGTACCCCTGGCACATAGTAGGTGCCTAATAAATATCTGTTGACTGAATTGACAAAGGAGAGAATAATGGCTTTCTGAGTCCCTGGAGCCCCAGCTATTGGGTTTTGGCAGATTCCCTGCATTCCTTACATAAAGCTCCTATTTCCCTGGGCTGGTTAGGAGGCTTTCAATTCCAAACAGACTCTCTGACTCCCCCCCACCCCCTGGCCGACAGGAGGCAAATGAAAATGAAGAGGGGTGTCAGGGAAGAGCTAACTGCCGAGAGAGGAAACCTGGGAAGGGGAGGAGGGGGATGACTTGAAAGGATGGACCTTCTCCGGCTGGAGCAGGGAAGGAGAGAAACTGGTGGAGCTGCATCAGTGGATAACGGAGCAACATCACGGTGAATGCAAGCACACGCAGAAGCTGTGAGAAAAGGCTGGAATATTAGACAGAAAAGGGCCGGAATCTCTCTGCACTGCACTGGTGGAGAATATTCATGATAGTAATCATGATTCAACTCAATAAAAACCATAGCCTCGGCCAGGCGCAGTGGCTCACGCCTGTAATCCCAGCACTTTGGGAAGCCGAGACGGGCGGATCATGATGTCAGGAGATTGAGACCATCCTGGCTAACACAGTGAAACCCTGTCTCTACTAAAAATACAAAAAATTAGTCGGACGCAGTGCCGGGCACCTGTAGTCCCAGCTACATGGGAGGCTGAGGCAGGAGAATGGTGTGAACCCAGGAGGCGGAGCTTGTAGTGAGTCGAGATCGCGCCACTGCACTCCAGCCTGGGCTTACAGAGCGAGACTCTGTCTCAAAAAACAAAAACAAAAACAAAAACAAAAAATACCACCACGGTCTCTACCATGCCTCACGCCCTTCCTTGTGCCGGGCATCTTTCTGTGCATTGGCCCCCATACTTAGCTCTGATGGGGGAAAGGTGTGACACGTGACAGGGGGTGGGGTGGGGGGGAATCCCAGCTAAGAAGGGCTGGTGAAGCACTTTGGGTGGCTGAGGCAGGAGGATCGCTTGAACCTAGGAGTTTGAGATCAGCTTGGACAACATCGTAAAACCCTGTCTCTACAAAAAAATTAAAAATTAGCTGAGCATGGTGATGCATGCCTGTAGTCCCAACTACTCAGGAGGCTGAAGTGGGAGGATGACTTGAGCCCAGGAGGCTGAGGCTGCAGTGAGCTATGATTGCAGCACTGCACTCCAGCCTGAGTGACAGAGCAAGGCCTTGTTTCAAGAGAGGAGAGGGGAGGGAAGGGGAGGGAAGGGGAAGGAAGGAAGGAAGGAAGGAAGGAAGGAAGGAAAGAAAGAGAAAAAAGAAAGAAAGGGAGAAAGGAAAGAAAGAAAGAGAAAGAAAGAGAAAGAAAGAAAGAGAAAGAAAGGAAGAAAGAAAGGAAGGAAGGAAAGAAAGAGAGAAAGAGAAGAAAAGAAAGGAGAGAAGGAAAGAAGGAAAGAGGAGGGAAAGAAAGAAAGGAGAAAAACAAAAAAAGGAAGGAAAGAAGAAAGAAAGGAAGGGAGGGAGGGAAGGAAGGAAGGAAGCTGGATACAGTGGCCTGTGCCTGTAATTCCAGCTACTTGGGAGGCTGAGGAATTAGACTTGCTTTAGCCTAGAAGGCAGAGGTTGCAGAGAGCTGAGATCACGTCACTGCACTCCAGCCTGGGTGACAGATTGAGACTCTGTCTCAATAAATAAATAAATAAATAATAATAATGAAAGAAACGGTGTGGTTAGCAGGGCTGTGCTCAGGGCTCCGTATTCCTGGCTCACTATCCAGGATGGCCGAGTACCCAGACACCCACCTGACTCTAAACTTCCCTCTAAGCTCCTTTCAAAAGAGCCTGAGGGCACTTCTGAGGCCACCTTTGTTAGCTTTGAGATCTTGCTTTACCAGGAGTTCAGAGAATCTCTGGAGATTTGGTTATTTGTGTTCCAAAAAAGGAGCATGTAGGCATTGGAGCGCACGGGGATTCTGACGCCTGTGTTTATCCACAGGCATATGTGAATTCCCACTTTCAGGGCACATGTAGGGTATCTGGACATGCCTGTGACTAGCCACGCACATATGTGCACATCAGTGAAAATCCAGGGAAATGCCATTGTGCATTGGAGGATATGTATGTCTGTGTGCTGTGGCCGATGGCAATTAACATTCCTTTTGTTCACACATGTTCACAAACATTCTATTTCCATAGATTCTATGTACAAATCGTGAGCCCACAAGTCAACCTGTGTAATGACTTTATATACTGACTCTATATTGATATCGAGGACACTGGATATATCTGTGTTTACTTGCCTTTATCTATTTTTTTTGTTTTTTGAGATGGAGTCTCGCTCTGTCGCCCAGGCTGGAGGGCAATGGCGCGATCTTGGTTCACTGCAACCTCCGCCTTCTGGGTTCAAGAGATTCTCCTGCCTCAGCCTGACGAGTAGCTGGGATTACAGGAACCCACCACTGTGCCTGGCTAATTTTTATATTTTGTATTTAGTAGAGATGGGGTGTCACCATGTTGGCCAGGCTGGTCTTGAACTCCTGATCTCAAGTGATCTGCCTGCCTCGGCCTCCCAAAGTGGTGGGATTACAGGTGAGAGCCCAGGAGTTCAAGACCAGGTGTGAGGATCACCCAGCCTTTTTTGGTTTCTTTCTAGAGACAAGATCTCACTATGTCACCCAGGCTGGGGTGCTGGTGCGATCATAGCTCACTGGAGCCTCGATTTCCTGAGTAGCTGGGATTACAGGCATGTACCACCATACCTGGCTAATTTTTTATACTTTTTGTGGTAGAGACAGGATCTCCCTATGTTGCCCAGCCTCATCTTGAACTCCTGAGCTCAAGTGATCCTCCTGCCTTGGCCTCCCAAGTAGCGGAGACGACAGGCGGGTACCACCACACCCAGCTAATTTTTGTACTTTTTGTACAGACAGCCTCGATTTCCCGAGTAGCTGGGATTACAGGCGTGCACCACCATGCTTGGCTAATTTTTACATATTTTGTTGTAGAGACAGGATCTCACGATGTTGCCCAGACTGGTCTTGAACTCCTGGGCTCAAGCGATCCTCCCACTTCGGCCTCTCAAAGTGCTGAGATAACAGGTATAAGCCACTGCACCTGGCCGTTGCTTTTATCCTTCATAATTCTGCAGCCATGGACAGAAGTGCACATACTCATACTCACAAATAGCTCTGGAACATGCGCCAGTGTGTGAGCCCATCACACTGGTGAACACCTCCCTATGAACACCCATGGCCCTCTGTGTGTTCTCCTGAACAGCCAGGTACACACGGGTATGCCCACCAGGAGCCAAAAACATGTTATTCACTAACATATTATCCACACAGAAGGCACACACTTGCGTCCATTCAAGGAACAACTGTGCCCTTCAGTGATTAACTCTCCACACCCATTTGTGTCCAGCTGCCTCTATCCACGAACATTCCTACATTCCTTTCAGGAGGAACTGGCATCTGTATATATCTTTCAGCTGCCATCTTAGGTCTCCCAACGAACTCATTAGCATTGCGGTGAGACCTGAAATATTCCTGCAGAACTTCTGCTATACTAATAAGCCTGATGTCCTGCTGAGGTCACATGGCACTTACAAGGGCTAACGGAGCCAGCCTTGGCCAGCAGGGTTAGGAAATCCTGGACTCCTGGAAGAGCCAGAGAATGTCTGGCTATTTACTCCCAAGAATAAACAAATTTCCTTTCCTTCTCACTGCACCAAGTGCCCCAGCCAGCATCTATCTGCAGAACCAAAGTCATATTTCAAGATACATTTTTGGCCTCAGTACTATCCTGGCATCACACTAACGGCTACATCTACTTGTTATTCTACTGAAGGTTGCATTACTCTGATGGGCACTACACTGGGAGCTGCATCACCAGACTTGTCATTATACTGAAGGCCACATCACTATCATGGGCACTACACTGAGGGCTGCATCACTAGACTTGTCATTATACTGAAGGCCACATCACTATCATGGGCACTACACTGAGGGCTGCATCACCAGACTTGTCATTATACTGAAGGCTGCATTACCTGGTTGGGCATTACACTGAGGGTTGGATCATCAGACCTGTCTGAACCATCCTGTTAGTCTTGCCCTTAGGTCTCCAATCCCAGGCTGAGTATTTGTGTGTGTGTGTGTGTGTGTGTGTGTGTGTCTGTGTTTTGAGACAGAGTCTCACTCTGTCACCTAGGCTGGAGCTCGGTGGCAGGATCTCGGCACTCAATGCAACCTCCGCCTCCCAGGTTCAAGCGATTCTCCTGCCTCAGCCTTCCATGTAGCTGGGATTATAGGCATGTACCACCATACCCAGATAATTTTTGTATTTTTAGTAGAGATGGGGTTTCACCATGTTGGCCAGGCTGGTCTCAAACCCCTGACCTCAGGTGATCCACCCACATCTATCTCCCAAAGTGTTGGGATAACAGGCATAAGCCCAGCCCAGTCTGAGTATTCTGAGTATTAAACTGAGGGCTTCATAACTAGAAAGGTAAACTTAAGAGGCAACACTTTCCCTCAGCACTGGTAGCTCCTCTGTGTGGGGTGTGAAGGGGCAAGCAGAAGTGGGGTTGAGAAGTGATTCTGAGGTACCTGATAGGACTAGAGAGATGAGGAAAATTGGGGATCCTGAAGCCACACACTGGGGGTGGGAAGCCAGAAGACAGAAAAGCACCTATTACATCAAGAGTTGGAATTCTGGCCAGGCGTGGTGGCTCACACCTGTAATCCCAACACTTTGGGAGGCCAAGGTGGGAGGATCACTTGAGGACAGGAGTTCGAGACAAGCCTAGGCCACATAGTGAGCTCCGTCTCTACATAAAATGCAAAAATTAGCCAGGTGTGGTGGTACACACCATAGTCCCAGCTATTTGGGAGGCTCAGGCAGGAGGATCGCTTGAGCACAGGATGTCGAGGCTACAGTGAGCTATGATCATGCCAATGCACTCCAGTCTAGGTGACAGAGTGAGACCCTGTCTTGGGAGGAAAAAAAATGTTAGGGCCGGGCACAGTAGCTCATGCCTGTAATCCCAGCACTTTGGGAGGCCGAGGTGGGTAGATAGCCTGAGTTCAGGAGTTCAAGACCAGCCTGGCCAATATGTTGAAACCCCGTCTCTACTAAAAATACCAAAAAAAAAAGGCCGGGCACAGTGGCTCATGCTTGTAATCCCAGCACTTTGGGGGGTCGAGGCAGGCAGATCACGAGGTCAGGAGATTGAGACCATCCTGGCTAACACGGTAAAACTCCATCTCTACGAAAAATACAAAAAATTAGCTGGGTGTGACGGCGGGCGCCTGTAGTCCCAGCTACTCGGGAGACTGAGGCAGGAGAATGGCATGAACCCGGGAGGCAGAGCTTGCAGTGAGCTGAGATCGTGCCACTGCACTCCAGCCTGGGCGACAGAGCGCGACTCCGTTAACAAAAAAAAAAAAAAAAAAAAAAAAAATTATCCAGGCATGGTGGCAGATGCCTGTAGTCCCGGCTACTCGGGAGGCTGAGGCAGGAGACTCACTTGAACCCGGGAGGCAGAGGTTGCACCACTGCACTCCAGCATGGGCGACAGAGTGAGATTCCGTCTCAAAAAAAAAAAAAAAAAAGTTGGAATTCAACCTTCCTAAGCCACTAGTGCTGAAGGGGCTGGAAAGATTGAGATTGGTTCATCTTGGAGGCTGTGGATCCTTGTCCTGTCTCTGCTGTTCCTACCAGGAGCCTCTGCCAAAAACCTACCTTGCCATGCCCTTGAGAAGAGATGCTTTACCTGCAGGTACAGGCCTTGGCAGCCTGGCACAGGAGCTATACCCTGAGCAGTCTCAACATGTGCCACATCCTCAGATGTGCTCCACATGCCCCATCACACCTCAACACAGTCAGGCATGCCTTTGCCACGCTCAGACATTCTGCACACAAGACACGCTCTCATCCACTCCAATGCGTCCCTTGGGTTCAGACACAACTGATGGCTATCAGATTGCCCTTACACGAAGGGGTGTGCTTGCCATGAAGACACACTCAAACATGCTATGACATGCTCTGATACGCAGGGGGCACGCACACACCCAAGCATGCTTTCGCAGGGGCCAGGCAGGTCTGCAGCCTCTGCCAGAGTCTACGCGCCCGTGGCCACCTTGCCCTTCCGGATGGATTGATGGGGCGGCGGGGAGAAGGCTGTTATAAATTAAACATTGAGACACTGTCTGAGCACCAGGCTCTGCCATCCACTCATTGGCTGGTTCCCTCCCAGGAGGCTGCGGGTACGCAAGGTGGGGGGGAGGGCAGGGGAAGTGGCTCGCTTAATTAATTAGTCCTAATTGAGATATCTTTGCAAATATCCCTTTATTGAAGGACACCATTCCATCCGTTTCCTGGGAATTTGTCGCCTCTATTTGTCTCTGGCCCCTGAGTATCGCAGAAATGACAAGACAAGAAAGAGCACTCCCAAGAGCTGCTCGAACCTTAGCTGTGTGTCTGATCATGACAGCAGCACTGAGGGACAGGCGGGAAGGCTCAGAGATTCACAGAGATCCAGGCGGAGGGGCAGAGAGATTAGGCAAGGGGAGATGCGAAAACTCAAATACAAACCGAACTGCAGAGCCAGAGATACGGACTCTGAAATGCAGGAAGAGAGAGACGCAGGCAGAGAAAACTTTGCAACTGGGAGGACCAGAGTGGGGACAGATGGACGCGCGGCTGGGCAGACAAACCTCCCCTCTGCCTTTTCCCGCCTGGCTTGGCCTCTCCCACCTCCTGGGCAATCCACGCTCTGCGGCAGCAGCAGTAACAATCAGGCCTGATTCCTTTTGGCCCTAGCTACCCTCCCCTTCCCTCTCCCTCCCCCAGTCACTCCTGCAATCATCTCCCTTGTTCAAAATGAGCTTCTGCAGCTGCAGCCCAGACAGCTGTTCCATCTTGGAGCCAGTACTGGGCCTGGTGGCTGGGTCCTAGAGGGACGCCCTCCCGAGCGGCAGCAGGGGAGGGGAAATGGTGCTGGGGGGCAGAGGGGGCAAGAGGTCACCTGGAGCTTGGGAGCCCACCTCCATCTCCAGTCAATGCTTGGCCCCATCACCAGCGTACCCAGGGGGTCCAGATACTCCCAACGCCTCTCTTTGGGACCCTCAAGAGAGGTGGCCTGGGGCTGGGTGTGGTGGCTCACGCCTGTAATCCCAGCACTTTGGGTAGCTGAGGCGGGTGGATCACTTAAGGTCAGGAGTTTGAGACCAGCCTGGCCAACATGCTGAAACCTCATCTCTACTAAAAATACAAAAATTAGCTGGGTGTGGTAGCGCACTCCTGTAGTGCCAGCTACTCAGGAGGCCGAGGCATGAGAATCGCTTGAACCCAGGAGGTGATTGAGGGAGGCTGCAGTGGGCCAACATGGTGCCACTGCACTCCAGTCTGGATGAGGCGAGATTCCATCTCAAAATAAATGAATAAACAAACAAACAAATAAATAAGAGAGGTGGTCTGGGTCATCCTGCCCTCTGTCACCAAATCCTCCCTAACATCCAACACAGGTCCTAGCCCTAGAAGCCTCTCTCGCTCAAGAATTCTAGTCTGTTTCCCAGGGTCCTCGTCAGGGTCCTATGGTGAGATGGAGACAGAATCCCAGAGATGGAGACAGACGGACACAGAGGGACATGGAGAGACAGACATGAATGAGATAAAGAGACAGCTATAGGCCGGGCATGGTGGCTTACGCCTGTAATCCCAACACTTTGGGAGGCCGAGGTGGGTGGATCACTTGAGGTCAGGAGTTCGAGACGAGCCTGGCCAACATGGCAAAACGCCGTCTCTACTAAAAATACAAAAAATTAGCTGGGCTTGGTGGTGCACGTGTCTGTAATCCCAGCTACTTGGGAGGCTGAGGCAGGAGAATCACTTGAACCCAGGAGGCGGAGGTTGTGGTGAGCAAAGATTGTGCCACTGCACTCCAGTTTGGGTCACAGAGTGATAATCCATCTCAAAAAAATAAAATAAAATTTAAAAATTTAAAAAATCTAAAGTCCCTGAAAAACCCCCCTCCCCACAACATGATATGGCTCCCATCACCTCCCTTCCCTCACCTCCTCTCCCTCTTCCCCCCACTCACTATGCTCCAGACATGGGCCTCCTCCCTGTTCCTCCAACATGCCAGGCAAGGTCTTGCCTCATGCTCTTTGCAGGGGCTGTTCCCTCTACTTATAACTCTCTGCCTCCTGAAATCCTCCCTCTTCCCCCCTTTACATCCTTCCGATCTCTGCATATATGTTACCTCCTCAGAGAGGCCACTCAATCTAAAATAATTCCTCCCTTATTCTTCTCTTATTTTTTGTTGTTGTTGAGACGGTTTCACTCTGTCACCCAGGCTGGAGTGCAGTGGTGTGGTCATAGCTCACTGTAGCCTCCAACTCCTGGGCTCAAGCAATCCTCATGCTTCAGCCCCTGAAGTAGCTGGGACTACAAGTGTGCACCACCATGCCCAGCTAATTCTTTTTATTTTTCTTTTATTTCTTTTTTTTTTTCTTTTCCTAGATGGAGTTTTGCTCTTGTCGCTCAAGCTGGAGTGCAATGGTGTGATCTCGGCTCACTGCAACCTCTGCCTCCTGTGTTCTCCTGCCTCAGCCTCCTAAGTAGCTGGGGTTACAGGCGCCCGCCATCACACCTGGGTAATTTTTTTTTTTTTTTTTGGAGACAGAGTCTTACTCTGTTGCCCAGGCTGGAGTGCAGTGGCGCAATCTCAGCTCACGGCAAGCTCCGCCTCCCGGGTTCACGCCATTCTCCTGCCTCAGCCTCCTGAGTAGCTGGGACTGCAGGCACCTGCCACCATGCCCAGCTAATTATTGTATTTTTCGTAAAGACGGGGTTTCACCGTGTTAGTCAGGATGGTCTCGATCTCCTGACCTCATGATCTGCCCGCCTCGGCCTCCCAAAGCACTGAGATTACAGGCATAAGCCACCGGGTTTCACCATGTTTCACCAGGCTGGTCTTAAACTCCTGACGTCAGGTGATCCACCCACCTTGGCCTCCCAAAGTGCTAGGATTACAGGTGTGAACCACCGTGCCTGGCTAAAAATGTATTTTGTTTCTATGTAGAGATGGGGTCTTGCTATGTTATCCAGGCTGATCTCGAACTCCTGCCCTCAAGCAATCTTCCCACCTTGACCTCCCAAAGGGCTGAGATTACGCATGTGAGCCACTGTGGTTAGCCTATTTTAATTTTTTGTAGAGACAGGATCTTGCTGTGTTGCCCAGGATGGTACTGAACTCTTAGCCTCAAGCAATCTTCCCACCCCTGCCTTCCAAAGCTTGAGAATTACAGGCATGAGCCACAGTGCCACTCTAAGAGCCTTTTGCTGAGAGCTGCTCAGCCCCTCCTTATTCTTCCCATAAAGCAAAAGGTCCCCCTCAAACAGCATACCCCTTCTCCATCTCCCCTTCTTTCTCTCCAGCCCCCCAGGAGGAGGGGATGGTTAAGGGTATAACATACAAGATTCAGGTATTTCACTTCAGGCCCTGAAATGATGGCCGCAGCTGGCAATACAGCTGACAGCTCTTAGTCTGGTCCTGGATTTATGATCCCCAGGTGAGGAGCCATTCTGCCGAAGGCTCCCGTCCCACAGAGATGGTTTATGGCTGGGAGTTGGCCAAAGGTAGTAGCGGCAGCTTCCTCCCCACGTCTTCCCAGAGATGGTCTGTAACCACAGGAATGCTAAGCTGCTTCTGCAATTCAGGAGGAGGAAACCAGAGACAAGCAGGACCCCCGACGCTCTAGGCTCACCGCCACCACACCTCTGAGTTCCTTTTTAAAGCCAAACCCCAGCGTCCAACCTTCCGCCTCCTGACTTTGGGAATCCATACTGCTTCGTTTCCTGAACCCCTCAGCCTCCCCCACGCTGGGACGCTACACCTTCCGACATCTCCTCCTAACTGAGCACCTACTATGTGCCTGGTCACTTTCCATTTGTTATCCCCAGTCCTGAGGAAGGTGAAATGATTTAGACACTTGAGAAATATTTATTCCAGGCTCGGCTAGAAGGGTAAACAAAACAACCCCTCCTTACTAAACACCTACTATGCGCCCGTTATTTATCTGTTTTTGTTTGAAGGAGGAATCCACAAATCCTTATGAAGGTGTGGTTGTGGATTCAGTCATCTGACAAATATTTATTGTAGTCCTACTACGCGTCATACCTTAGGGTTCACTAGTAAGCAAAACACAGATGTCTTCAAGGATCTTACAGTCTCATGAAGACTCTAAATTCCCCCTGACTAATAAGGAAATCAAATCCCAACTTCTCAGGACGTTAAGACGGAGGAATGACTTGGGCCTAGGAGTTCCAGGTGTCAGTGAGCTATGATGGCACCACTGCACTCCAGCCTGGGTGACAGAGTGAGACTCTTTCTCTAAAAATAATAATATTAATAATAATAACAATAAGGAAATTGTGGCTTAGAGAAATTAAATAATTTTCCCCCAAAGTCACACAGCTAGTAAATTACAGGGCCAGAATTCAAACCCAGATATGTCTGACTCGAAAGTCTTATCACTAACTGAGCATCTGCTATCTTAGGCACTGATCTGGGGGTTTTCAAACGTAAAAGTTCTTGACATAGAAGAGGCACTTGATAGTCTTGCGGAATAGGCTGGGTGCTGGTGGCTCATGCCTGTAATCCCAGCATTTTGGGAGGCCGAGGCGGGAGGATCCCTTGAGCCCAGGAGTTCAAGACCAGCTTGGGCAACATGGTGAGACACTCCATCTCCTTAAAAAAAAAAGTTTTGTGGAATAAATACAATGGATGGAAGGATAGATGAATGGATGGAGAGGCAGATGGATGGTGGAAGGATGGATGCATAGAGGATAGAAAAAGAGATAGTTGGATGATGGATAATGGATGGATGGAGGGATTAGTGAATGCAAGTATAGAGAGATGGATGGATAGAAGAATGGATCCATGAAAGGACAGAGAGACAAATGATGAATCATGGATAGATGAAAAGAGATGGGTGGAAGGATAAAGAGATGGACGTGTGAAAGGATGGAGGTACAGATGGATGGACAGATGGAATAATGGGTGGGTGTATGAGTGAATGGATGGATAGAAAAATGGATGGGTAGATGAAGTAATGGATGGATAGATGGATGGACTGATGGAATAATAGGTGGATGGATGAATGAATGAATGGAGAGATGGATAGCAAGACAGATGGAAGGATGGACGTAAAATAGATGGATAGGCTATCTATTTTTGGCTAACACTGTGAAACCCCGTCTCTACTAAAAATACAAAAAATTGCCGGGCGCGGTGGCTCAAGCCTGTAATCCCAGCACTTTGGGAGGCCGAGACGGGTGGATCACGAGGTCAGGAGATCGAGACCATCCTGGCTAACACGGTGAAACCCCGTCTCTACTAAAAATACAAAAAACTAGCCGGGCGAGGTGGCGGGCGCCTGTAGTCCCAGCTACTCCGGAGGCTGAGGCAGGAGAATGGCGGGAACCCGGGAGGCGGAGCTTGCAGTGAGCTGAGATCCGGCCACTGCACTCTCCAGCCCGGGCGACAGAGCAAGACTCCGTCTCAAAAAAAAAAAAAAAAAAAAATACAAAAAATTAGCCAGGCGTGGTGGCGGGCACCTGTAGTCCCAGCTACTCGGGAGGCTGAGGCAGGAGAATGGCGTGAACCTGGGAGGTGGAGCTTGCAGTGAGCTGAGATTGTACCACTGCACTCCAGCCTGGGCAACAGAGCGAGACTCTGTCTCAAAAAAAAAAAAAAAAAAGGCCGGACACGGTGGCTCACGCCTGTAATCCCAGCACTTTGGGAGGCCGAGGCAGGCGGATCACGAGGTCAGGAGATCGAGACCATCCTGGCTAACACGGTGAAACCCCATATTTGCTAAAAATACAAAAAATTAGCCGGGTGAGGTGGCGGGCGCCTGTAGTCCCAGCTACTCGGGAGGCCGAGACAGGAGAATGGCATGAACCCGGGAGGCAGGGCTTGCAGTGAGCCGAGATCGTACCATTGCACTCCAGCCTGGGCGATGAGCAAGACTCCATCTCAAAAAAAAAAAAAAAAAAAAAAAATAGATGGATAGATGGATGGAAGCAGGGATGGATGGATGTACGAAGAGATATATGGAAGGGTGTAAGGTTGGCAATTTGAACAGCAGATCTCTGTTACAACAATTCTGTGAGGTAAGACATCATTCCAATTTTATAGATGAGAAAACAATAGCTTGGAGTGACAAAGGCAGTGGCTAGAGTCATAGAGCAAGTTGGGGACAAAATCTAGATTCCAACATAGGTCTATCAGACTCCCAAGATGGACACCCTCATGTCACAGTCCCCTCCCAGCCCTCACCCTGAGTACCTTAACATCTCACTTCTCAGATCCCTTTTGACAAAGTATAATGAGACTGAGGGATGGGGTGGTGCCAGGGATGGGAGGGCCATTGGCTTTCAGCAGATGAATTCATGGAAGCATTGGATGAAGGTGCTGTTAGCTACGAATGGGCCAGAGTGGAGATCAGGTCTGTCTGGGCACACACACACACACACTTACAGAAAACACACAGCACACAGGGCATCCTACCCATATGCGTACAAGGCAGGCACACACACACTTTCATAAATACACACTTGCACTTATATGCACACATTTACAAAGACATAACTGTCCACACATATGCACACAAAGATATTTGCACACATGTCTGCACAGATACGTCTGCATACACAAAATCATAACTCATAGACATGCTCTTGCATACTTATGTATGCATTCTGCAGACACACCATATACACACATTTACACACACCTGCACAGAACACATGCACACAGACTCACATGCTTTCGATGGTGGTGGAGGGAAATTTGGCTTCTGATTTCAATGAGATACCATCTCTCTCCCTTCTCAGATGGCAACGGCAAGAAGCCTGTGTCATACTCATGTATAACAAACTCATATGCACACACGCAATCTTGTAACACACGCAAACCCATAGTCGGGGACAGGCAATTGCAGATATGTCCACATCCAAGCACAGTCACTCAGGGACACACCCACACTCATTCTGGGATGCACCCTCACACACAGGAAGACACACCCGGACCCAATGTCAGCAGTATACATAAACTTTCTCCACTCCCATTCCCCCCATATACACACGGAAACACACACATATAGACACACCAGGACATACCCAAGTAATAAGCACTTGATGTGACAGACACACAGAAACACACCGTCTCACACATTGGCTGCCAAGTCTCATCTAGCCTGAAAGCTCTTACCTGTGTCAAGCCCAATACTACCCCCACCAGGGGCTGGATAAAGCCTTCTCAGGTGTCCCCACCACCACCACACACACTTGCCTTCGACCCTAGGGAGCAAATCTTCTTTGCCCCCAGCAAGGAGAAAGAAGCTGCATGATGACCATTTGGGGCTAAGCAAGGGAGGGTTAGTGAAGAGTTGGGGCTAAAGAAAGGGAGCCCCAGGCATCGCAGCCTGGGTTTGGGGGACGATTTAGGAGAAGCCCCCAAACAGATGGAACAGGTGTGGGGCTACCAGAGGTTGAGGAATCGGAGGGGAGGGGCACATCTGGAGGAGGCCCAGGGAAGTTTGCAATGAAGGAAGCCCCTCCCCTCTCTCCCCAGGACACCACTATGAACCCCACTGAGTTCTCTCCTTCCCCGATCCAGGGAAGCTCTGTAGCAGGGAAGCTGGAGGATAAAGCCACAAAGGGGGATGGGATGGGAAGGCGCAATCCCGGAGCTCCTGGAGGCAGTGTCAGCTCCAGCCCCAGTCTGCGCCCTTTCTACCTCCCAGGGAGGGTGAGTTATGGGGATAAATATTCAGCACATGGCGAGGCAAGAATGGAGGAAGGGGTGCAGGGGAGAGAAAAAGAGACAAAAAGAGACACAAACTCTCAGACAGCGCCACAGAGCCAGAGCCAGAGACAGGGAGAGACAGAAATATTAATAGAAAGAGACCCAGAGACGCAAAGCAGGGGAAATAGACCCAGACAGAACTACTCAGAGACGCCAAGACGGAACCAGGCAGAGACCTTGAAGGTGGAGACACTCGGAAACCCCTGGATCCTCCCCTCTTTCAGAGACAGGGTTTTTCTAAACCCCTGAGTCTCACCGTCCTCCCGCTGCACCCCACTTAGCCCGGACTCGGCTCAATTCCGCAGCCCTTGTCGCCTCCGCCCTGGGGCTGGAGCGAGCCCGGTACACTGTTGGCGCTCAGACATTGCTCACTAATAATAATAATAATCAATAATAACAACAAGAACCATGCCAAATGGCGCGGAGATGGCTGCGGGTCCCGGGGCTCCTTCTGCCTCCACGTCCGACCCTGGAACCCCGAGAGGGCGTCCCCTACCCAGGCGCGCCGGGCAGGGTCGTGGGGAGCATGGGGGTAGGGGGGTACAGGTGGGGGCCCCCGGGGGCTGCGGCGGCGGTAGTGGCGGTGGCGCGGGCACCACGCCCCCCGGGAGCGCCCCCCGCGCGGCAGCCACTCACGATTTTCTCGGAGGCGCCCGCACGGGACACGGTGCCGTTGAGCCCCACGAGCGAGGGCAGCGTCTGCGACATCCAGTTGGTGACCATGGCCATGGTGCTCAGCACAGCCCCGATCTTGAGCAGCGGCACCGACATCGCGCCCCCGCCTCATGCCCCGCGGCCGCCCGCCGCGCTTCCCTTCTCTGGCCCGCCGCGGGGCGCTCTGTCCCTCGACACCCAGGCGCCCCGGGGGGCGTGGGGGAGGGGGCACGAGCGCGAGCTGCGGGTGGGGGGGTTCCGGGCTGGGGTGAGGGGGGGCTCGCGGACGCGGGCTGCGGCTCGGCGCGCCTGGCGGGCTCCTCTTATAAAGCGCCGGCTCGGCCCCCCGCCCCCTCCAGCGCCTCCGCGCCGGGCACTTCCAGCCGCCGTGACGTCACGGCTCCGGCCCGGAGCCCGGCGGGGGGCGGGGGGCGCCCAGACTGCCCTCACCTCCCCATCCAACAGCCTCGCCCGCCCCCCGCCGGGGACCGCTCCATGGGGCGGGGGATCTCCCCCTGGTGGCATTCCCCAAGCGCCCCACCCCCACCGCGGTGTCATTCCCCAGCCCCGCCCCCCAGCGGTATTCCCCCCCACGCCGCTCCCCCTAGGCGGTGTTCCCGGACCGCCTCCCGCGCGCAGCCCCTCTCCGAGCCCCAGCCGTGGGACCCCGCGCGTAAAGGCGCACTCGGCCCACCCCGGCCACCCGAAGAGGGCAGGGGGCCGGAGTCGCAAGTCCCCACCCACTTACTGTTGAGACACCCACCCTGGCTCCCTAAAACCTTGGAGAGCGGGCATTGGGGGGCGTGGGGGGCGACACGCTCGTGCGCTCCCATGAATCGGGTCACCAAGAATCTCCTTTAGCTGCGGGAAGGGGCTTCCTTCCCGGGCACTGAGACCACTCTAGGGATCCCTCGGTCATTTCGTGCCCCAAGGGTGGCGTGATCCAGGGCCAGCAGACGCAATTGCTTGGGTGCAGGTGCGGTGCTGGGGTCACTTCGGCCACGGGAGGAGTTCCTACGACAACCAAGGGCAGCATCCTACCCAGGGACCGCGGAGACCCAGTACGCAGCTTTTAGGAGGCGAGTCTCGGGCAGGTGTAGACTCGCAACTTTAACTTGGGGTGGGGGCGGGGCACTCACGCTTCGGACCTTTCTCGCGGCCCCGGGGAGCCGCTCCCGGCCCGCCCCCTCGGGGGAGCTGGAAGCGCAGTGCCCTCGCCGCCCACCCGTCCGCCCACGCACCAGCCGGCGGCGGCGGCCGCGGGGCCGCGAAGAGGAGCGTCGGGCTGGTTTTAATTTCCTCTGTTTTGCCTGCACTCACGCCCCCTCCTGGCGTCCCCGCGTCACCTCGCGCCGCCGCCGCCGTCGCCCTCAGCCCGCGGCCGCCGCCGTCTGGAGGCGGCGATGACTCAGGCCTTTCCAGGCGACGGCCTGGGGCTGAGGGCTCGGGCTGGGGAGAAGCGCTAAGGATGAGGGGGGAGTGGGGCTGGGGGTCTTGAACAGTCTTTTTTTCTGAGCTGGACAACACCGAGATGGAAGTGTGACCTGCGGGGATGACTGTTCCTCTCTGCCTCAGTTTCCCCATTTGCCAAGTGGGTGGTGGAGACCTAACACGTGTAAAGGGCTTGGTCATCCTGAGAATCAGGTAATTTACTGAGCATCTACTATGTCCCAAGTACTGTGAACAACAGACAAAAATGTCTGCCTGTATGAAATTGAATATTCTTTTCTCTCTCTCTCTCTTTTTTTTTTTGGTAGAGATGGGCATCTCTCTATGTTGCCCGGGCTGGTCTCGAAACCCTGGCCTCAATCGATCCTCCTACCCTGGCCTCCCAAAGTGTTGGGATTCCAGGAGTGAGCCTCCAGGTTGGATGTGAAGATGAATATTCTATGGGGTGAGAGAGTCAAGAAATAGGGGAAAAAGTAAAGTACGTAAGATATTAAGAGGAAGGGGAAGTAAACTTTAAACAGGGTGATTGGAGAAAGGGACGTTTAAGCAGAGACCTGAAGAAAGTGAGGAAAGGGGGGCCGGTGCGGTGGCTCACATCTGTAATCCCAGCACTTTGGGAGGCCAAGGCAGGCGGATCACGAGGTCAGAAGATAGAGACCATCCTGGCTAATGCAGTGAAACCCTGTCTTTACTAAAAATACAAAAAATTAGCCGGGCGTGGTGGCGGGCACCTGTAGTCCCAGCTACTCGGGAGGCTGAGGCAGGAGAATGGCGTGAACCCAGGAGGCGGAGGTTGCAGTGAGCTGAGATCGTGCCACTGCACTCCAGCCTGGGCGACAGAGCGAGACTCCATCTCAAAAAAAAAAAAAAGAAAGAAAGAAAGTGAGGAAGAGAACCATTTGGATATCTGGGGGAAGAGAGTTCCAGGCAACAGGAACAGCAAGTGCAAAGGCCCTGGGGCAGGAGTGTTCCAGGACCAGGAAGGAGGCCAGCACAGTTGGAGTGAGCCAGGGGGACAATAAGGGATGATGATGTTTGTAAAATACTTTACAAGTGTCTGGGACACGTTAAGTTTTTCAAATAGTAGCTACCATTGTTGTTATTATTTGAGGCCGGGCACAGTGGCTCATGCCTGTAATCCCAGAACTTTGGGAGGCCGAGGCGGATGGATCACTTGAGGCCAGGAGTTCGAGACCAGCCTGGTCAACATGGTAAAACTCTGTCTCTACTAAAAACACAAAAATTAGCCGGCTATGGTGGCGCACGCCTGTAACCCAGCTACTTGGGAGGTTGAGGCGGGAGAATTGCTTGAATCCGGGAGGCGGAGGTTGCAGTGAGCGGAGATCGAGCCACTGCACTCCAGCCTTCCAGCCTGGGCGACAGACAGAGTGAGACCCTGTCTAAAAAAAAAGAAAAAAGAGTTCTTACCAGCTTGTTCTAAAGCTTTCATTGATGAGTGCTAAACACTTTGCAGATGCATTGTTAACAGTTGCTGCAACATCCATGAACAGTACAGCGACACTCTTATTTCCAGGTGAGGAAACTGAGCTCAGAGAGGAGAGGGACCCAGATCAGGGGAACCCAGCATGGAAGTGGGGGCCCAGGTTTTGAAACCAGGTCTGTCTGATTTCAGATCCTAAGACCAACTGGGCTCCAGGCCTCCTGGCTTAGACAATTTGGAACCCAACCCAACTTTCTCACTCTCTGGCCATGGGTGCTGTGGGAAACTGCCTTAGTTCAGCGCATCCAAGCTTCTTCAAGGAGTGGTCTGTGCTCAAGTTTGCACTTCTTGCATTTAATTCCTCGCCTCCCACCTCCCCAGCATTTCCAAAACTCCTCTCACCGAAGGTGCCAATTTGCCAGGTCCGTACCCTCATGCCAGTCCTCCTTAGGTCATTCTCACAGTCAGTCAGTCTCCATGCACCATCACCTTCTTGAAACTCCTTTTTCCCTTGACTTCAGAGACACGGTATCACTTCCTAGTTCTGCGCCCACCTCTCTGGCTGTGCCGTCGCTGTCTCCTGCTACTCCCAAAAACTCTGTATCTTTCAGGGCTTTGTCTGGGTTCCCTGCCACTCTCATTCTGCCTGGACCATCCACCCACTCTCAAAGTTTTGGCTGCATCTGGGACACTGCTACCTCAGGACCTTTGAACTTCCTGTTCCCTCTACACAAAACACTGTTACCAACGATGCCCCACATGACTTGTTCCTTTACTTACTTAATGTATTTTTTAGAGGCAGGGTCTTGCTCTGTCACCCAGGCTGGAGTGCAGTGGTTTGATCATAGCTCACTGCAGCCTCTAACTCCTAGGCTCAAGCTATCCTCCCGCCTCAGCCTCCCAAGTAGCTGGGACTATGGATGCGAGCCACCATTCCCAGTCCTTTATTTAATTTATATCTCTGCTCTGTCATTAGGTGGGTCAGAGCCATGCCCTGCCCTTCCCCCGAGAAAACTACATTTCCCAGATTCCATTGCATACTGGCTTCCTGTTCGGTTTATCCAATGGGAGGCACTGGAGGGAGATGGGAGCTTGGAGAGGAAGGGAGAAGCCAACGTGTTTCTCTCCTGTGTCCGCTTGGGGTGAACGGTGTTTTCCAGCAGTGGCTACGCCTCCTCCATAGTCCCAGTTCCTACCCAAGGGTCCCTTCCTCATCACATCCCCTCTGTGCCATGTCCCTCCAGTAGTGTTCTGCTGTAGCTTATTCCGGATTTCCTCATCATCCCATGTGGCTTCTCAACTCTTTCTTCTCCCACTTAACCAATTCCCTGTATTAAATTCCCCCTCTCTGAAACACACAGAGTGGTTTGTTTCCCTAACAAGACCCTCAGTGATATGGTGATCTTCTCCAAAGGACCTTCCCTGGCCACCTCATCTACAATCTGAGCCCCCCGCCACTCTCTGCCACTTACCCTACTTTAGTTCTTTTTTGTTTTGTTTTGTTTTGAGACGGAGTCTCACTCTGTTGCTCAGGTTGGAATGCAATGGCAAAATCTCTGCTCACTGCAACCTCCATCTCCCGGGTTCAAGTAATTCTCGTGCCTCAGCCTCCCGAGTAGCTGGGTTTACAGGTGCATGCCACCATGCCCGGCTAATTTTTCTATTTTTAGTAGAGATGGGGGTTTCACCATGTTGGCCAGGCTGGTTTTGAACTCCTGACCTCTAGAGAGCCACCCGCCTCGGCCTCCCAAAGTGCTGGGATTACAGGCATGAGCCACCACACCCATCCACTGTGGTTCTTTTATCTTTTTTTTTTGAGACGGAGTCTCGCTCTGTCGCCCAGGCTGGAGTGCAGTGACCGGATCTCAGCTCACTGCAAGCTCCGCCTCCTGGGTTCACGCCATTCTCCTGCCTCAGCCTCCCGAGTAGCTGGGACTACAGGCGCCCGCCATCTCGCCCGGCTAGTTTTTTGTATTTTTTAGTAGAGACGGGGTTTCACCGTGTAGGCCAGGATAGTCTCGATCTCCTGACCTCGTGATCCACCCGTCTCAGCCTCCCAAAGTGCTGGGATTACAGGCTTGAGCCACCGCGCCCAGCCTATTTTTTTTTTTTAAGGCGAGGGTCTGGGCACTCTGTTGCCCAGGCTGGAGTGCAGTGGTGCAATCATAGTTCACTGTAACCTCAAATTCCTGGGCTCAAGTGATCCTCCCACCTCTGCCTCCTGAATAGGTGAGACTACAGAGGCACACCACCGTGCCCAGCTAATTTTTTAAGTTTTCTGTAGAGATAGGGTCTCACTATGTTGCCTGGGCTGGTCTCAAACTCTTGGGCTCAGGCAATCCACCTGCCTCAACCTCCCAAAATGCTGGGATCATAGGCGTGAGCCACCACGCCAGACCCTAGAAGTCTTTTTAAAGACCCAACAATTCCATCTACCCAAGAGAAACCAAAGCATATGTCCATGAAAAGACCTACACATGAATATTCATAGCAGCATTGGTTATAATGAGTGAAACAATCCAAATACCCATCAACTGGTGAGGAAATAAACAAATTGCGGTACATCCATACAACGGAATGCCATTCCGCCATAAAAAGGAACACGCTCCTGATATATGTTACAATGTGGATGATCCTCAAAAACATTTTGCTAAGTAAAAGGAGACAGAGGCAAAAGGCCACATAGTTTATGATTCCATTTATACAAAATGTCCAGGGAGAGCAAATCAATACAGACAGAAAGTAGACGAGAGATTGCCTGGAACTGGGGGTGGCAGTGGAGATGGAATGCAAATGGGCACCGGGGCTGTTTTGGGGGTGATGAAAATGTCCTATAATTGGATCAGGGTGATGGCTGCACAACTCTGTAAAATTTACGAAAAGTCATTGAATGGCATGCTTACACAGGTGAATTTTACACCTGTCTGTAAATTACACCTCCATAAAACTGCTGAAAAGGGAAGATCCACCAGGCGCCGTGGCTCACGCCTGTAATCCCAGCACCTTGGGAGGCTGAAGCGGGAGAACTGTTTGAAGCCAGGAGTTGGAGACCAGCCTGGGCAATGTAGTGAGACCTCGTTTCTTCCTATTTATTTATTTTTTTGAGACAGAGTCTCACTCTGTCGCTCAGGCTGGAGTGCAGTGGCCCGATCTGGGCTCACTGCAAACTTCCCCTCCCGGTTCAAGTGATTCCCTTGCCTCAGCCTCCTGAGTGGCTGGGATTATAGATGTGCGCCATGACACCTGGCTAATTTTTGTATTTTTAGTAGATGTTGCCAGGCTGGTCTATGTTGGCCAGGCTGGTCTCAAACTCCTGATCTCAGGTGATTCTCATGCCTTGGCCTCCCAAAGTGCTGGGATTACAGGCATGAGCCACCACACCTGGCCCCCTGCCAATTTTTTTTTTTTTTTTTGAGACAGAGTCTTGCTCTATCGCCCAGGCTGGAGTGCAGTGGCGAGATCTTGGCTTACCGCAACCTCTGCGTCCACGTTTCAAGTGATTCTCCTGCCTCAGCCTCCTGAGTAGCTGGGATCACAGGGGCATGCCACCATGCCCAGCTAATTTTTGTATTTTTGTTTTTTTAGTAGAGATGGGGTTTCACCATGTTGGCCAGCTGGTCTCGAACTCCTGACCTCAGGTGGTCTGCCCACCTCAGCCTCCCAAAGTGCTAGGATTACAGACGTAAGCCACACCACCTGGCCCCTCCTCCCCGCAAAAAAATTTTAAGTAGCTGGGCATGTCCCTGTAGTACCAGCTACTTGGGAGGCTGAGGTGGGAGGATCACTTAAGCCCAAGTTTTTGAGGCTGCAGTGAGCTATGATGGCACCTCTGCACTCCAGACTGGGCAACACAGCAAGACCCTGCCTATACAAAAGGGGGAGGCATTTTTAAACTTTGCCTGCAAGCTCCCTCTTTGAGGTGCCCTGCACTGTACTAACATGAGAATAAATGTCTCCTTAAATTTTGAGCCCAAGGTTCCTTGCTTGCATCACCCTGGTCCTGGCAATGATGTACCCATGGTCAGAAATGAGAGACTGTTTACTTTTTACCCCTCCTTCTCCATCCCTCCTCCTCTATCCAAACCAGCACCACAGCCAGCTAATCCTGATGCAGAAATATCTCAAGAAAGTGTCAACTCTTCCCCATCATCATCACTATGAATATCATGCTGGTGAGCCACTGAAAAAAATATTTCTTCTGGGGCCAGGCTCATGCAATAATCCCGGCACTTTGGAAGGCTGAGGTGGGCAGATCAGTTGAGGTCAGAAGTTCGAGACCAGCCTGACCAACATGGCGAAACTCCATCTCTACTAAAAATACAAAAAAAAAAAAAAAATTAGTTGGGCATGGTGGCACAGACCTGCAATCCCAGCTACTTGGGGGGCTGAAGCAGGAAAGTTATTTGAACCTGGGAGGCAGAGGTTGCTGTGAGCAGAGATCGCACCACTGTACTCCAGCCTGGGCAGCAGAGTGAGACTCTGTCTCAAACAAAAAAAAAGTTTTTTTTCCCTTGAAATTTCTGGGTAAAAAATTAATAACTGTTGGGAAAATATCAATAATTGCTGAGGTTTACTTAGTACTATCATGTTCCAGACACCATTTGCAGCAAAGTACCTGTAATAACTCATTTAACCCTCAGAATACCCCTATGCAACAGACAGAATTATAATTTCCTTTTGTTGTTGTTGTTTTGAAACACGATTTTGCCTGCCCTGTCACCCAGGCTGGAGTGCAGTCACGTCATCACACTTCACTGCAGCCTCGACCTCCCTGACTCAAACGATCCTCCTACCTCAAACTTCCGAATAGCTGGGACTACAGTTACATGCCACCATGCTTGGTTATTTTTTTATTATTATTTTTGGTAGAGACAGGGTCTTGCCATGTTGCCTAGGCTGGTCTCAAACTCCTGGCTCAAGCGATCCCCTTGCCTCAGCTTTTCAAAATGCTGGGATGACAGGCATGAGCCACTGCACCCAGCTAGGCAAAGATTTTTAAAATAGAACACTAACAAGCACTAGCCATGAAAGAAAAAAATGATTTGAACTACATTAAGATTAAGAAATCCTGGCTGAGTGCAGTGGCTCACACCTGTAATAGCACTTTGGGAGGCCAGGGCGGGAGGATGGCTTGAGCCCAGGAATTTGAGACCAGCCTGGGCAACATGGTGAAACTCCATCTCTACAAAAACTACAAAAATTAGCTGGGTGTGGTGGTGTGCACCTGTAGCTCCAGCAACTCGGCAGGCTGAGGTGGGAGGATGGCTTGAGCCCAGGAGATTGAGGCTGCAGTGAGCCATAATTCCACCACTGCACTCCAGCCTGGGCAACAGAGCGAGACCCTGTCTCAAAAAAAAAAAAAAAAAAAGAGAGAGAAATGAAATGAAATTAAGGACTTCTATTGATTAAAAGACACCACTAAGAGAATGAAAAGAAAAGCTACAGAGGAGAAGATATTTGCAATCATTATGTCCAACAAAAATCTCATATCCTGATTTTACAGTTATGTAAAATATGTATATGTATCTATGTAAAATCTGGGTACACTCACACACACACACACACTCCTACAAATCAGTAAGAAAATCCAGACATCTGAACAGAGAAGTGGGCAAAAGACTTAGACATTTCACGAAAGTGGATATCCAAGTTGTCAATAAACATATGGAAAGGCACTTAATTCATCAGCAGGCACATCATTCATCATCAGGAAATGTAAATTAAACCCACAATGTTCCCAGCACTTTGGGAAGCTGAGATGGGAGGATCACTTGAGCCCAGGAGTTGGAGACCTGCCTAGGCAACATAACCAGACCCTGACTCAAAAAAACAAAAATAAATTTATAAATAAACCCACAATGCAATACTATCTGGCATCCATCAGAATGTCTAAAATTAAAAAAAGTTCAGGCACAGTGGCTCATACCTGTAATCCCAGTACTTTGGGAGCCCAAGGTGGGTGGATTACTTGAGCTCAGGAGTTCCAGATTAGCCTGGGCAACAGGGCAAAACCCCATCTCTACAAAAAAATTAGCCAGGTGTGGTGGTGCATGCTTGTGGTTCTAGCTACTTGGGAGGCTGAGGTGGGAGGATTGCTTGAGTCTAGGAGGTTGAGGCTGCAGTGAGCAGAGATTGTGCCACTGCACTCCAGCCTGGGTGACAGAGTGAGACTCTGTCTCAAAAAAAAAAAAAAAGAAAAGAAAAAAAAAAGAGGCTGGGCATGGTGGCTCACGCCTGTAATCCCAGCACTTTGGGAGGCCAAGGCGGGCGGATCAAGAGGTCAGGAGATCGAGACCATCCTGGCTAACATGGTGAAACCCCGTTTCTACTAAAAAAATTTTAAAAAACTAGCTGGGCGTGGTGGCGGGCGCCTGCAGTCCCAGCTACTGTGGAGGCTGAGGCAGGAGAATGGTGTGAACCCGGGAGGCGGAGCTTGCAGTGAGTCGAAATCGCACCACTGCACTCCAGCCTGGGTGAGACTCCATCTCAAAAAAAAAAAAAAAAAAAGACAATACCAAGTGTTGGGGAAGATATGGAGCAACTGGAACACTTCATACACTACTGGTGGAAGAGTACGTTGTTGACTTTTCGGAAGAGGCTCTGCAACTTTGGAAGAGTGTACAGCAGTTTCTCCCCATGGCTCAGCAATTCCACTCCTACGTATATACAGTTGAGCTTCATGATTCAAAAATTCCAGATTGGCAAATTCGCCTACTTGTTGCAATTTGTTTATACTCTAAGATCAATACTCGCTGGGGCATTTGTAGTCATTTGTGGACATGCACAGTGATAATATTATTTTTCTTATTTAGAAACAGGGTGGAGTAGCCGGGTGCGGCGGCTCACGCCTGTAATCCCAGCATTTTGGGAGGCTGAGGCCGGCAGATCACTTGAGGTCAGGAGTTTGATACCAGCCTGGCCAACATGGTGAAATCCTGTCTCTACTAAAAATACAAAAATTAGCCAGTATGGTGGGTGCACACCTGTAATCCCAGATGCTTGGGAAGCTGATGCACAAGAATTGCTTGAATCCAGGAGGCAGAGGTTGCTGTGAGCCAAGATCATTGCCACTGCACTCCAGCCTGGGCGACAGAGTGAGACTGTCTCAGGAAAAAAAGAAAGAAAAGAAAAGAAAAGAAAGACGAAGAAAGGAAGAAAGAAAGGGAGAAAGAAAAGAAAGAAAGAGAGAAAGAAAAATGAAGAAAGGAAGAAAGGAAGAAAGAAAGGGAGAAAGGGAGAGAGAGAGAAAGAGAGAGAGACCAGGCGTGGTGACTCACACCTATAATCCCAGCACTTTGGGAGGCTGAGGCAGGTGGATCACTTGGTCAGGAGATCGAGACCATCCTGGCTAACACGGTGAAACCCTGTCTCTACTAAAAATACAAAAAAATTAGCCGGGCATGGTGGCGGGCACCTGTAGTCCCAGCTGCTGGGGAAGCTGAGGCAGGAGAATGGCGTGAACCCAGGAGGCAGAGCTTGCAGTGAGCCAAGATGGCACCACTGCACTCCATCCAGCCTGGGTGACAGAGCGAGACAGACAGACAGACAGACAGAAAGAAAGAAAGAAAGACAGAAAGAAAGAAAGAAAGAAAGAAAGAAAGAAAGAAAGAAAGAAAGAGAGAGAGAGAGAGAGAAAGAAAGAAAGAGAGAAAGAGAAAGAAAGAAAGAAAGAAAGAAAGAGAGAGAGAGAGAGAGAGGGAGGGAGGGAGGGAGGGAGGGAGGGAGGGAGGGAAGGAAGGAAGGAAGGAAGGAAGGAGAAAGAAGCAAGGAAGGAAGGAAGGAAGGAAAGGTGGGAGGGAAGGAAGGAAGGAAGGAAAGAAAGGAAAGAGAGAAGAAAGAAAGAGAGAAGAAAGAGAAAAAAAGAAAGGAAGGAAGGAAAAGAAAGAAAGGAAAGAAAGAGAAAGAAAGAAAGCAAGAAAGAAAAAGAGAGGGAGAAAAAGAAGAAGGAAGGAGAGAGAAGAGAGAGAAAGAAAGAAAAGGAAGGAAGGAAGGAGAGAGAGAGGAAGGAACGAAGGAAAGAAGGAAGCAAGGAAGGGGAGTTCAGTGGTGGGATCATAGCTCACCGTGACCTTTACCTCCTGGGGTCAAGCAGTCCTCCCAAGTAGCTGGGACTTCAGGCATGCAGCACCATGCTTAGCTAATTAAAAATTTTTTTTTGCAGAGCCGGGCATGGTGCCTCACGTCTGTAATTCCAGCACTTTAGGAGGCCGAGGCAGGTGGATCACCTGAGGTCAGGAGTTCGAGACCAACCTGGCCAACATGTCAAAATCCCATCTCTACTAAAAATACAGAAATTAGCCAGGCTTGGTGGTGTGTGCCTGTAATCCCAGCTACTCGGGAGGCTGAGGCACAAGAATCACTTGAACCCAGGAGGTGGAGGTTGCAGTGAGCCGAGATCGCGCCACTGTATTTCAGCCTGGGCAACAAAGTGACAGCCCCGTCTCTACAAAAATAAATAAATAAATAAATAAATAAATAAATAAATAAATAATTTTTTTTTTTTTTTGAAACAGAGGTTTCACTCTGTTGCCCAGGCTGGTCTTGAACTCCTGGGCTGACGCCATCCTTCCGCCTTGGCCACCCAAAGCGGGATTATAGGCGTGAGCCATTGCTCCTGGCCTGACAACATACTCAGTCACCCAACCCTGTTGAGGTTCTAATAAGGAGACACACTGCTTTCTTCCTCCAGTTCTGATACTACATGCAAGTGTCTTTTTTATGATCCATTTAGTGCTAAGCTTTTCATATTTTTATGCTGTTTGTTGGTGACTTCGCTATCTTCAGTGGCCCCCACGCACAGTGCTGAAGTGTAGCCTAGTGTTTCTGAGTGCAAGAAGGCTGTGATGTGTCTCATGGAGAAAAGACATGTGTTAGAGAAGCTTCATTCAGGCATCAGATGTAGTGCTATTGGCCGGGAGTTCAATGCTAATGAATCAAAAAATAAATATATATGTGATATATATATATGTGTGTGTGTATATATATATCTGATATATATATATGATATTCTAAAACAGAAACACACATAAAACAAAATTATGGCTGGGTGCCATGGCTCATGCCTGTAATCCCAGCACTTTGGGAAGCTGAGGCAGGCAGATCATTTGAGCCCAGGAGTTGGAGACCAGCCTGGGCAACATGGTGAAATCCCAGCTCTACAAAAAAATCAGCCAGGCATGGCGGTGCATAATCCCAGCTACAGAGGTGTTGGGAGGCTGAGGCGGGAGAATGGCCTGAGTCCGGAAGGCGGAGGCTGCAGTGAGCCGAGATCACACCACTGCACTCTAGCCAAGGGGACAGAGTGAGACCCTGTCTAAGCAAAACACAACAAAAGAAAAAAGTTATATATTATTCAGTTGACAAAAACATTGTGGTCAGAGGCTTTCGACAAAAACAACAAGTGTTAGCGAGGAAGTGGAAAAATAAGAACCCTTTGTGGGAACGTAAAATGGTGCAGCCGCCGTAGAAAACATTATTGTAGTTCTTCAAAAACTTAAAACATAGTTACCCTTTGACCCAGCAATACCTTTTTTTTTTGAGACAGGATCTTACCCTGTCACCCAGACGGTGGTACAATCATGGCTCACTGCAGCCTTGACCTCCCGGGCTCAAGTGATCCTCCCACCTCAGCCTCCCGAGTAGCTGGGACCACAGGCACAGCTAATTTTTGTATTTGTTGTAGAGACAGTGTTTTACCATGTTGTTGAGGTTGGTCTCAAACTCCTGGGCTCAAGCAATCCACCCACCTCAGCCTCCCAATTGCTGGGATCACAGGTGTGAGCTGCTGTGCCTGGCCCAGCGACGCCACTGCTGAGTACGTACACAAAAGAATTGAACTCAGTGTCTCAAAGAGATATTGGTACACCCATGATCACAGCAGTATTAATCCCAGCACCTTGGGAGGCTGAGGCAAAAGGATCACTTGAGGCCAAGAGTTCAAGACCAGCCTGGACAACATAGTGAGACCCCCACCTCTACAAAAAAAAAAAAAAAGAAAAAGAAAAATTAACTGGATGTAGTGGTACACACCTGTAGTCCTAGCTATTTGAGAGTCTAAGGTAGGAGGATCACTCGGGCCAAGGAGGTTGAGGCAACAGTGGGCTGTCGTCACACCACTCCAGTCTAGCCTGGTCAACAGAGCAAGACCCTGCCTCTTAAAAAAAAAATAAAACAAAATAAAATTTAAAAAGAACCTGGCTCACCATGTGCTCAACATGTATTTTTCTTGGGATTCACCAGGACTCTCACAGCCTAAAAAGTGAGAAGCTATTTACCATTTCATTTGATGGCTGAACCGGCTCTGCCTTTTGGTTTTTTTTCTTCTTGTGCAATGACACCTGTCTTCTCCTCTATTAAGCAAGGCTAGGTACTAGCTGCCCAGGATTGTTGGAACTATGTATAAAGTAAGAGTAAACAGGGACCAAGAGTCTACTGGGTCCCCAGGAGCAATAAGGACAACCTTTTCCAGGCTGGACGTGGTGGCTCATGCCTGTAATCCCAGCACTTAGGGAGGCCAAGGTGGGCGGATCACTTGAGGCCAGGAGTTCAAGACCAGCCTGGGCAACATGGCGAAACACTGTCTCTATTAAAAATATAAAAACTGGCCAGGCGTGGTGGTGCACACTTATAGTCCCAGCTACTTGGGTGGCTGAGGCATGAGAATTGCTTGAACCCAAGAGGTGGAGGTTGCAGTGAGATGAGATCGTGCCACTGCGCTCCGGACTGGGCGATAGAGTGAGACTCTGTCTAAAAAAAAAAAAGAGGCCGGGCGCGGTGGCTCAAGCCTGTAATCCCAGCACTTTGGGAGGCCGAGGCGGGTGGATCACAAGGTCAGGAGATCGAGACTATCCTGGCTAACACGGTGAAACCCTGTCTCTACTAAAAATACAAAAAACTAGCCGGCGCGGTAGCGGGCGCCTGTAGTCCCAGCTACTTGGGAGGCTGAGGCGGGAGAATGGCGGGAACCCGGGGGGCGGAGCTTGCAGTGAGCCGAGATCGCGCCACTGCACTCCAGCCTGGGAGACACAGTGAGACTCCGTCTCAAAAAAAAAAAAAAAAAAAAAAAAAAAAAAAAAAAAAAAAAGAGAGAGAGAGAGAGAGAGAAAGATAGTAAACTTTTGTATATAGTCTTCATGGAATCTCCTCTCCCTACTCTCTGCTCTTTCCTGGTTACTTCTTGGTTTGTGGCTGCGCTCTGGATGGATGAAGTCGCAAGACACACTGAGGTGGTGTGCACCTGTAATCCCAACTACTTGGGAGGCTGAGGCAGGAGAATTGCTTAAGCCCAGGAATTCGAGGCCGCCCTGGGCACCATGGCAAGACCCCATCTCAAAAAGAGAAAAAGAGACAGAATGGGCTTCCACCTTGGCAGTGAAGACATGTTAATGTTCTCAGACAAGAGTTTCCTAGATGTGGGAATAAAGTGTTCCTGTTATGACAGCTTTTCCCCAACACAGCCAGGCTCAACTCCTCCAGAAGTTAAATCTACTCCACTCCTTGAGAGCACAAACTACCACCTAGTGCTTACTGCATAGTATCATGCTTGAGGTACAGAAGGCTGTCAATGAATGCCTTCTAAATCAATACATGGGCCGGGCATGGTGGCTCACGCCTGTAATCCCAGCACTTTGGAAGGCTGAGGCAGGTGGATCACCTGAGGTCAGGAGTTTGAGACCAGCCTGAACAATATAGTGAAACCCTGTCTCTACTAAAAATACAAAAATTAGCTGGGCATGGTGGCGTGCACCTCTAGTCCCAGCTACTCGGGAGGCTGAGGTGGGAGAACGGCTTGAACTCGGGAGGCGGAGGTTGCAGTGAGCCGAGATTGCGCCACTTCCCTCCAGCCTGAGCAACAGAGTGAGACCCCGTCTCAAAATAAAATAAAAAAATAAAATAAATGAATACATGAGTGTAGGAACAAATGAAAACAGCACATTACTGCCTCCCAGGCACTGACACTGAATCCTGGGGCTAAAAAGTCATTGCCCACACCAGCCACTGGGCTCATCAGAAACCCACACATACTAGGCCAGGCACGGTGGCTCACGCCTGTAATTCCAGCATTTTGGGAGGCCGAGGCGGGCAGATCACCTGAGGTCAGGAGTTCGAGACCAGCCTGACCAACATGGAGAAACCCCCGTCTCTACTAAAAATACAAAATTAGCCAGATGTGGTGGCACATGCCTGTAATCCCAGCTACTTGGGAGGCTGAGGCAGGAGAATCGCTTGAACCCAGGAGGCGGAGTTTGCGGTGAGCCGAGATTGCGCCATTGCACTCCAGCCTGGGCAACAGAGTGAAACTCCGTCTCAAAAAAAAAAAGAAAGAAAGAAAGAAAAAAAGAAATCCACACAAAACATATGGTTGGCCTACAAGGATGCAGTCACTGGTGTGATGATGATACAAGCATGTCCCTGTGCTCATGGTCCCTGAACCTGCACACAACCACCAAACATATACATACATGCATGACACCACAGACACCTGCCTACGGGGCCAAAATTAGAGTGAGGTAAGTTATGCAAGTGCAGACGTGGAGCCCATAGTTAATTAAAAATTTGTTTTTGTTCATCGTAGATTTTTCTTGCATTAATTTAGATTTTCTTAAAATGTTCCATTAAAATATTATTTATCTTGGTTACTGGTTTTTATTTTTTTAGGGCCATCCCCTTAAATTTTGCACTATAGCTGAACACTATACCATGTACCTGTCACCCTAGCTACTCAGGAGGCTGAGGCAGAAGGATCACTTGGGCCCAGGAGTTGGAGGCTTCAGTGAGCTATGACTGCACCACTGTACTCCAGCATGGGTGACAGAACAAGACCCCGTCTTAGCAATAGGCCCAGCACTGTGGCTCACGCCTGTAATCCCAGCACTTTGGGAGGCCAAGCCGGGCGGATCGTCTGAGGTCTGGAGCTCGAGACCAGTGTGGGCAATGTGGTGAAACTCTGTCTCTACTAAAAATACAAAAAAAAAAAAAAAAAAAAAAATTAGCTGGGTGTGGTGATGCGCGCCTGTAATCCCAGCTACTCGAGAGGCTGAGCAGGAGAATCGCTTGAACCCGGGAGGTGGAGGTTGCAGTGAGCCGAAATCGCGCCATTGCACTCCAGTCTGGCCAACACAGCAAGACTCCGTCTCAAATAATCATCATCATCATCATCAACAACTTTTTAAAATGTTTGCACCCGCGGCGAGTATCTCACCTGTTTTACCCTGACCTGGGCACCTCCATCCCACATACGCACATGCACCCGCACAGGTGTAAAATCACACACATTCACCCACCAGTCACACAGACGCACACAGTCTCTGCACAAACCTCATTCAACCACTAGATGTCGCCCAAGCTCCATAATCTTAAATCCAGCCCCAAAGGGGCGCTTCCCTACACTAACTCAAGAGTCTTTAAATTTCCTTTTACTTCCCTCCACTGGGACATTTACATACTCTAAAGGAGCCCCAGGAGAACATCGTCCTATCCCTAAATAGCAGTGCCCTATCAGGGTGGAATTTCAGGCACAGGTAAAGAAGATGGGTGTTCTTTCTTTCTTTTTGTGGAAACAGGGTCAATCTGTCGCCCAAGCTGGAGTGCAGTGGTGCAATAATAGCTCACTGCAGCCTTGAACTCCCGGGCTGAAGTGATCCTCACACCCTGGCCCCTAAGTAGAACTACAAGCCTGGCCAATTTTTTAAAAAGTTACTGTAAGGCCGGGCGCGGTGGCTCAAGCCTGTAATCCCAGCACTTTGGGAGGCCGAGACGGGCGGATCACGAGGTCAGGAGATCGAGACCATCCTGGCTAACACAGTGAAACCCCGTCTCTACTAAAAAATACAAAAAACTAGCCGGGCGAGGTGGTGGGCGCCTGTAGTCCCAGCTACTCCGGAGGCTGAGGCAGGAGAATGGCGTAAACCCGGGAGGCGGAGCTTGCAGTGAGCTGAGATCCGGCCACTGCACTCCAGCCTGGGCGACAGAGTAAGACTCCGTCTCAAAAAAAAAAAAAAAAAAAAAAAAGTTACTGTAAAGGCCAGGCACAGTGGCTCACGCCTGTAATCCCAGCAGATTGGGAGGCCGAGGCAGACAAATCAAGAGGTCAGGAATTTGAGACCAGCCTGGCCAACATGGTGAAACCCCATCTCTACTACAAATACAAAAATTAACTGGGCATGGTGGCACGCCCCTGTGGTCCCAGCTATTCGGGAGGCTGAGGCACAAGAATCTCTTGAGCCCGGGAGGCAGAGGTTGCACAGAACTGAGATCATCACACCACTGTACTCCAGCCTGGGTGACAGAACAAGACTCCATCTCAAAAATAAAAAAAAGAAAAAGTTATTGTAGAGATGGGATCTTGCTGTATTGCCCAGGCTGGTCTCAAATTCCTGGCCTCAAGAGACCCTCTGGCTTTGGTCTCCCAAAATGCTGGGATCACAGGTGTCAGCCATCACACCTGGCCCAAAGAATGGGTTTCTCGGTGCCTTTCATCCAGGAGCGAGTGTTCCCCTGACACTCTCTTGATACAAGAATCCTGTGTCTTGAGAAAGAAAGACACTCTGTGTGTGTGAGGGGGTCCATCCATCCACCCAGCAGATACTTCTGAGCACCTACTGTGTGTCAGGCTCTGTTCTAGACACTGGAGAAACAACACAGCTGGCTGAACACTGATAAACTGCCGCTGTAGTGGGGAAATAGACAATGAATGAATAGAAGAATCATAGAAATGTGGAAACAAGAGCTGTAAAGGAAAACATGGCCGGGCTCACATCTATAATCCCAGCACTTTGGATGGCAGATCACCTAAGGTCAGGAGTTCAAGACCAGCTTGGCCAACATGGTGAAACCCTGTCTCTACTAAAAATACAAAGAAAACTGGCCGGGCGTCAGGTGGCATGTGCCTGTAGTCCCAGCTACTCGGGAGGTTGAGGCACAAGAATCACTTGAACCTGTGAGGCAAAGGTTGCAGTGAGCCGAGATCGCGCCACTGCACTTCAGCCCAGGCAACAGAGCAAGACTCAATCTCAAAAAAATAAAATAAAATAAATACATAAATAGAAAAGAAAAAGAACACGGAGTAAGCACTCAGAGAGTGGCAGCAGGGGGCTATTTCACCTAGCTGTTCAGGGTGGGCCTCTTGGAGGAGGTGACATTTAAGCAGAAATCAGAGATAAATAGCTACCAGGGGGAACAGTGTCACAGGGAGACGGAGCGGCAAGTGTGAAGTCCCTGAGGCATGTGATCTAAACTGAATTATTCCTTCTCCCCATCCTCTGGAAGCCCCAGGAAAGAGTTGGTCCCAAACCCAGACAGTGCCAACGATGTAGCTAGATCTTAGGAAGGGATCAGGGATCAGGAAGGCATCTTTTCCACAGGGAAAATAGTGGAGCTCAGAACTATCAAGCTCTCTGGTAGTCACTCCCAGGCCAGAACCCAGAACCTCGTGGATAGATCCTGAATGAATGGACAATGCCTCTGAAAGGCTCTGCTTTCCTGTTCTCCTGCTCTCTGGGTCAAATCCAAACTTCCGCCCACAGTTTACAAGTTCCTACGTGGTCTGGCTTCCCTGGCCTCATCTCCCCACCAACGTCCCCATTACTCACTCCTCTCCAGCCACACCAGTGTCCACACTGCTTCTGAAACTCACCAAGCTTGTTCTTACCCCAGGGCTTTTGCACCTTCTGTTCCTCCCACCTTGAATGCTCTTCCCCCAGACACCCACAAGGCTCCTTCTCTCACCTTCTTCAGATGTCACCTGAAATGCCACCTATTTAGAGACACCTTCCCTCACCACACTGGCTCAAATAGCCTCCACCCTGTAATCTTTTTCTGTTTTTTTTTTGCTTTGAGACAGAGTCTTGTTCTGTTGCCCAGGCTGGAGTGCAGTGACATGACCTTGGCTCACTGCAACCTCCGCCTCCCAGGTTCAAGCAATTCTCCTGCCTCAGCCTCCCGAGTAGCTGGGATTACAGGTGCCTGCCACCACGCCCAGCTAATTTTTTATATTTTTAGTAGAGACAGGGTTTCACTATGTTGGCCAGGCTGGTCTCGAACTCCTGACCTCAGGCGGTCCACTTGCCTCAGCCTCTCAAAGTGCTGGGATTACAGCTGTGAGCCACTGCACCCAGCTCCACTCTAATCTTCTATACTTTATCTGTTATTCTTCATGCTACTTGCATTGTATCATATGTATATTTAGTTGCCGACACTGTATTACATGGGTTACTCGGTTCTTTTCTGTCTCCTCTACTAGGTCAACTCCAGGAGAGCAGGGATTTGATGACTCAGTTGGTGGCTGTATCCCCAGTGCATAATCTGTTCGCGGAATGGATTAATCAATGATTTCTAGGAAGGACCCCGGGTCCATCAGGGACAGGGAAGAAGTCTTTGGAAAGTGATGGAGGGAGCTACGAGCGGGTAGAGCATCCTCTCTGCAGACCCCTCCCTTCCCTGGGTTTCCAGGCTGGGTGAGCCAATGCCAAGGGGGTGTACAGGCCGCCTAGACTGTTTTACGACCATGTAGTTCCCGCAGTGGCCGCCTGGAGGCACTGCAGCCCACGGCAGGATTCCACCAGCCCCGCCCTAACGGATTACCTCATTTGGCCACGCCTCCATTGTCCTTTAGCCCCGCCTCCACTGACCTCGTTAGTCCCGCCCCCAAAGCAACTCCCTCCCAGCCCTGGGGGCTGTAGGATTCACCCTCCAATTGCAACTCTGGCAGCAAACTCTGGCACCCTAGCCAATCTTGGTGAGAAGACAGAAAATCTAGGGTCCCCCTAGCAGGGGGTGGAGGAGAAGCCACAGGGGGTGGCTCCAAGGATAATTCAACTTGATTCCTGGTTCATTTTTTTTCCAGCGGTTTCTCAAGTGTGTGCCTCTTTTGGTCTTTTATCTCTCCCAGGTGTGTCTCTTTGCTTCTCTCCGGCTCACACATCCATTGAGTACCTACTGTGTGTGGCCTGATGCCTGGCGTTGGGCACAATCCCTATTCCACCCAGCGCGTGGGTGCTTAGATGCGTGGGGAAATGGAGGAGCGAGGGAGGGGACCCCACAACCTCTCCTCGTGGCCTAGAAATCCTTCTATCTGGAGTCTAACCTCCATTCCTCCCAACACCCCCCTGGGGTGAGTACAAGGGTCTGATTCTTTTCTTGATGAGGAAGGGGAAGGTGCCCAGATTGTTTCTCCCCTGCCTATCTACCTAACCCCGCCCCCCAGCAATGTCTTCACGGACGCTGTCCACACCCATGGAGCGGATTATTTAACAAGAGGGTAATCGTGTGGGCTCAGGAGCCAGACTGCCTCGGCTCAGTCCCACCTCTGTCACTCTCGAGCTTGAGAAAGTGATTTAACTTTTCTGTGCCTCAGTTTCCCCATCTATAAAATGAAGGTAACAATACCATGCCCTAGTAGACAAGAGGCAGAGGGGGTTAAATGCCTTAGTCTGTGCTGTGTGATTGAAACAGCACCCCTCAAATTAGCACGTAATGAATGCTCACTGTTATTATAATGACTACTTTATTATTTTTGATCCCAGCTTCCCTGTGAACTCCTACAGAGCTGAGAACTTGGGGGTGCTCTCACCCCCAAGATAGAGGAGGAGAGGGGGGCTTTCCAATAGCAAAAGAGAGCGTGGACGCCCCACATTCTGCAAGGCTCCCTGAGCCTGCCCAAGAGAAGGGTGCCAGGGGGAGGGAGACTGCTTCTATAAGGGCATGAATGGCGTGTGCGGTTGTGAGCAAGGCACCAAGACACACACACGTGCATGGATGGACACGTTTGCACACACAGCGCTTGCGCGCGCGCGCGCACACACACACACACCCTTTTAGAATGATTTACCCAAAGGTACAGAATAGCACACGCTGACTCCAAGGCTCTCACACGGCCACACACCTGGCCACACACGTATTGTACAACACCCAGTCATCTGGAGCCAGTAATGAGGACACGGTCACACACAGACTCTGTCTCACATACCGATCACACCCCAACTCAGGCACTACTTGGACAAGCCCCCCAATCGCCACACACACAAACTCCCCCCGTCACACCCAACCACGACACAAAGACACACACGTTTACCCTGCACCCCCAAAGCATTTCACACGCGTCCCCGTCAGTCACTCTCACGTGAGTCCCGCCCCCTGCCCCACACTGGGGGCTGCAGGCGAGGAGTGGGGGGCTTCAGAAACTGGGCATCTCGGCCCCGAAGAGGAAGTCAAGGGTAAGCAACCATCCCCGTCCAAAGCCCCCTGAAGTTTCCCTCCCAACCCCACTCAGCTCCGGCGAGATGGCGGGGTGGGGGCTCGAGGCCGTGGAGGGGTTGAGAACCCCAAAGATGCCACCCCCAAACCAGCCCAACCTGAGGCTGGATTTGAAGCCCCCCTTGTCCTCTCCCAAGCCAGAGAGTGCACGTCCCGGCCCCTCCCCCGCTGCGACCACCGTCCCTCGCCGCCCTGCAGCTGGGGGGGCTTGTGGAGCCTCCCAACACCGTTTCTGCAAGAACCTTCCGTGCCCCCCTCCTCTCCCGGAGCCACCCGCGCCCGCACCTGCCCGCCGGGCCCCTACCTGTCCGGCCAGGCCTGAGCACAGCAGCAGCAGCAGCGGCGGCGGGACCGTGAGCGGCCACATGACGCGCCCCCAGCCCGGCGTCCCGACCCCCGCCCGCCCTAGCGGCGTCTCGGCGCGGGGACCGCAGCAGGCGCGACCCCGCCCGCCCGGCCGGGGCGACCCTGCGCCGCCGCCTCCCCCGCCTCGCCGGCGGCCGGGATTCCGCCCCACCCCCGCCCCCTCGCTTGCTCCGAGTCTTTGTTGCGGGCTCCGCCCCCCGCCCCGCCCCCAGCTCGTCTTCGGGCGCAGCTCGAGCAGGGTCGGGTGGGGGGGTGGGGGGCGGGGAAGTGGGGGAGCCAGCACCAGCGAGGGGACCTGAGGACAGGACTTGGCAGCGCCCCCCAACCCCCAGGCCATTCCGGGAGCGGGTCGCGGAGGTGGGGGAGGGGTGCCCGTCACGTGTTTGTAAATTTCACCCTCCAGGGGACATTTCCCACTTTGCAGGTGGGAGGGGGATGAATGGTTGAGGGAGAGGAGTAGGAGGAAGGCCTGGTAGCAGAGAAGAGAAATGATGAACGCTCCCTCCCTAAAAACTCAAGAGTCAACAGGGAAACTGAGGCAGAGTCTGAAATTGGAAGTTGGAGGAGGGGTCAATGCCAGGACAAGACGGGTGGGGCATAGATGGAGACGGGGAATAAGAAGAAAAAATTGGTTGGGGGGGACAGGAGACCGAGAAACAGGCAAGAGGCCAATGGAAATGGCCACGTGGGTGAGCCTGGCCTCCAAAAGGGGCGTCTCGTTTTCACTCTCCCGGGGCGCCCCATTTCCCCACCAGTCCTCCCGCTGGAAGCCTCCCCGCCTCCGCCACACCTGGAAGAGTTTCTCCTCGCTCCTGTTTCAATAGCCCAAGATGAAAGACCACATCCCCCGAGAGAATCAAAATATTAACACCGCCTCCACGCGAAGCCATTTGCATATGAAGGGCGTCCTTGTCTAGCCTCTCTTTCGGGAGGCTTTCCAGCCTTTCTCTGCCTCTCACTCCTCCAAAAGTGTTCCTAGGCCGGGCGCGGTGGCTCACGCCTGTAATCCCAGCACTTTGGGAGGCTGAGGAGGGCGGATCATATGAGGTCAGGAGTTCAAGACCAGCCTGGCCAACATGGCAAAACCCCATCTCAACTAAAAAATACAAAAATTAACCGGGCGTGGTGGTGCGTGCCTGGAATCCCAGCTACTCGGGAGGCTGAGACAGGAGAATCGCTTGAACCCACGAGGCAGAGGTTGCAGTGAGGGAGATCGTGCCATTGCACTCCAGCCTGGGCAACAGGAGGAAAACTCGTCTTAAAAAAAAAAAAAAAAAGTGTCCCTAGTCGTCTTCCCTCCCCACCCCTCCAGGGATTTAGATGTATGTAGGGAGAGGTGGAGGAGGAGGGCGGGTAAGTAAGTCAGATTAGAAAGAAATTGGGCATAAAATATGGGAGGCTAGGAAGCCTGGCATTTTTGTGACCCTGATACTGATGGGCTAGGAGGGATCTCCCCAGATGCTGGTGGGGCATCCAGGCTCTTAACACTGTTGCAGGAATGAATTCAAGGAGGAATCATAAAATAATGAAAAGTTCAGAGATTTTTTGTTAAAGGAAAAGTTCACACTTGAGAAAAGGGAGTGGGTGTACTCAAGAGAGAATAATGGGCAAGGTGGTTTGGGACTGCTACCTTTATGTGTCTCTTTTTTTTTTTTTTTTTTTTTGGTACAAAGTCTCACTGTGTCACCCAGGCTGGAGTGCAATGGTGTGATCTTGGCTCACTGCAACCTCCGCCTCCCGGGTTCAAGCGATTCTCCTGCCTCAGCCTCCTGAGTAGCTAGGACTACAGGTGTGCGACATCGCAGCTGGCTAATTTTTTGTATTTTTAGTAGAAACGGGGTTTCACCATATTGGCCAGGCTGGTCTCAAACTCCTGACCTCATGATCCACCTGCCTTGGCCTCCCAAAGTGCTGAGATTACAGGCGTGAGCCACCACACCGGGCTACTATGTGTCTGTTTAACCGAGGGATGGAATATTCTTGAAAACTGGAAAAAGGTGGACTGTGGTGCCACCCATTTTTACACCAAATTTGAGTGTCCCTGGAACTGTCACAGGAGCTGGTGGGTGGGTAATTTTAGTATTTTAATGAGTGCATAATGAGATCCCAGGTGAAACCTAGGTAGAACACAACACCATGTTGGGTCCAGTAGGTCTTAGCCAGCTTGGTCCACACCCTGGTTTTCAGGGTATTATCAGTCCATAGCCTCTAGTCATGTGAAGCAGCTGCCTGTGACCACCATGTATCATTCCTGTCTCAACCCTACTGGGGATAAAACATGTTAATGATGGATTTGTCAGGTTAATGAGAAAGAGCTAGGTGACCCACAGACCTGGGTTCAACCCTGGTGCTGCTACTTCTTGGCCATGTGACCTTAGGGAAAAAGCTTTCCATCTATTAGAAGACCTGTTTTTTGCAGAGTTATTGGGAGACATCTGTGACTCTAAGCAAAGAGAGCACCTAGCTAGTGCTCACTCTCTGCACACATTGCACCAACCAACCATGCACTGGGTTGAAGACACTCGTCATGGGATGTGGACACAAAATAGAGTCTGAGCCTAGGAAGACATCCCATTTATTCTTCTCTCTCTCTCTCTCTTTTTTTTTTTTTTTGAGACGGAGTCTCGCGCTGTGTCACCCAGGCTGGAGTGCAGTGGCGCGATCTCAGCTCACTGCAAGCTCCGCCTCCCAGGTTCACGCCATTCTCCTGCCTCAGCCTCCGAGTAGCTGGGACTACAGGCGCCCGCCACCACGCCCGGCTAGTTTTTTGTATTTTTTTTTTTAGTAGAGACGGGGTTTCACCATGTTAGCCAGGATGGTCTCGATCTCCTGACCTCATGATCCACCCGCCTCGGCCTCCCAAAGTGCTGGGATTACAGGCTTGAGCCACCGCGCCCGGCCTCTTTTTTTTTTTTTTTTTGAGATGGATTCTCACTCTGTCACACCCAGGCTGGAGTGAAGTGGCTCAATCTCAGCTTGCAACCTCTGCCTTCTGGGTTCAAGGGATTCTCCCGCCTCGGCCTTCCAAGTAGCTGGGATTACAGGTGCCTGCCACCACACCCATCTAATTTTTCATATTTTTAGTAGAGATGGGGTATCACCATATTGGCCAGGCTGGTCCCGAACTCCCGACCTCAGGTGATCTGCCTGCCTCAGCCTTCCAAAGTGCTGGGATAACAGGCGTGAGCCACCACATCCAGTGTATTCTATCTCCTTTTCCCAAACGGGAGACAGTCCTTTGTGGGCCCTTCAGGCCAAGCCTGCAGTTGGCATTGCATAAAAGGAGGACATTGGTTGGTAGGACCCACAAGCTCTTGGCCAATAATGGGTCTCATGGTCAAGAGTCAGCACTCTTGACTCATGAATGCTGCATTTCAGGACCATGAACAGTGTCCTCCTTGGGCTTTGGTCACTGAGATGATCACAGTTACAACTAAGCTACAGCCTGTGTTGTATAGTTGGAATTTGGTCAATATGCACTTAGATCTGTTCCCCACTTTTCCCCTGCGCCCCTCTGTATCAGGGCAATGGCTTCTGCAAATTATCTTTCTCAGGTTCTCTACAAACTACATTTCCCAGGCTTCCTTGCATCTGGTTAGGCTCAGCCAATGGGAGGTCTAGAGGGAGATTGGAAGGTGCCAAGAAAGGAGAAGCCAGAGAATTCCCCCCCTCCACTTTGAGTGTTTCTAGCCATGGCTGCTGTGCCCCCTCTGTGGTTGCAGTCCCATTAGGTATTCCCCACCATGGTTGGGGGTGGGGGCAGGTGACTGGCCAGGTGACTGCAGTTCCTGGATTCAGGTACCTACCACCTCCCTTTGTTGTTTCAGTCCTTGCAAAGATGATAGCTAGCAATTAGAGTTGATTCACCTTCTCCAGTTTGCTCTTAAAACCTACCTAATAGGGACAGGCGTGGTGGCTCATGCCTGTAATCCCAGCACTCTGGGAGGCCGAAGCAGGTGGATCACCTGAGGTCAGGTGTTTGAGACCAGCCTGCCCAACATGGCAAAACCCTGTCTCTACTAAAAATACAAAAAATTGGCCGGGCGCGGTGGCTCAAGCCTGTAATCCCAGCACTTTGGGAGGCCGAGACGGGCGGATCACGAGGTCAGGAGATCGAGACCATCCTGGTGAACACGGTGAAACCCCGTCTCTACTAAAAAATACAAAAAAACTAGCCGGGCGAGGTGGCGGGCGCCTGTAGTCCCAGCTACTCCGGAGGCTGAGGCAGGAGAATGGCGGGAACCCGGGAGGCGGAGCTTGCAGTGAGCTGAGATCCGGCCACAGCACTCCAGCCTGGGTGACAGAGCAAGACTCCGTCTCAAAAAAAAAAAAAAAAAAAAAAAATACAAAAAATTAGCCAGGCATGGTAGCGGGTGTCTGTAATCCCAGCTACTGAGGAGGCTGAGGTAGGAGAATCGCTTGAACCCAGGAGGTAGAGGTTGCAGTGAGCTGAGATCGCACCACTGCACTCCAGCCTGGGCAACAAGAGCGAAACTCCGGCTCAAAAAAGAAAAAAACAAAAACAAAAACAAAAACTTACCTATCGGCTGGGTGCCATGGCTAACACTTCTAATCCCAACACTTTGGGAGGCTGGGGCAGGTGGATTGTTCAGCCAAGGAGTTTAAGACCAGCCTGGCTAACATGGTGAAGCTGCATCTCTACCAATGGGCCAGGCATGGTGGTGCACACCTGTAGTCTCAGCTACTCGGGAGGCTGAGGTGGGAGGATCACCTGAGCCTGGGAAGGTCGAGACTGCAGTGAGCTATGATTACTCCACTGCACTCCAGCCTGGGCAACAGAGTGAGACCCTGTCTCAGAAAAACCCCACAAAAACAAACAAATAAACAAACAAACAAACAAACCTACCTAATACCTCTGTGTATGGCTAATTAAAGTCCCCGTATTAAATTCTTTCTATTGAATTTCCTGGGATGAGCTGTTGTTCTGACTGGACCTTAGCCAATGCATTCAATGCCATTGGTCATTGACTGGTATGGTTAGTGTCCCTCTGGGTGTCCTGATGGTGCTGTGGTTTGTGTCCTGTTGAACTGGGATCTGTGCTGCTGTCAACATCATGGTTCTGCCAGGGTCAGCATTGTGGTCAGCGTTGTGGTCACTCCTGGTCATTCTTGGTTGTGTTGTGGTCAGTGTGGTGATTAGTACTACAGTCAGTTTCCTGGTGACACTGTGCTCTGTCCTAGTGCTATGGTCCTTGACCTGAGCTCGCTTTGGATAGTGACCTGGCCGAGCTATGGTCAAAATTATGATTGAGTCATACTGCGGTCAAAGTCACACTCGGCATCCTGGTTGCACTGATACCAGTTTCAAGGTCAGCACTGGGGTTAATGTTAAGAAGAGTGCAGTGAGCCGGGCCCAGTGGCTCATGCCTGTAATCCCAGAACTTTGGGAGGCCGAGGTGGGCGAATCACCAGGTCAGGAGATCGAGACCATCCTGGCTAACACGGTGAAACCCCGTCTCTATTAAAAATACAAAAAATTAGCCAGGCGTGGTGGGGGCGCCTGTAGTCCCAGCTACTCAGGAGGCTGAGGCAGGAAAATGGCGTGAACCCGGGAGGCGGAGCTTGCAGTGAGCCGAGATCGTGCCACTGCACTCCAGCCTGGGCGACAGAGCGAGACGCTGTCAAACAAACAAACAAACAAAAACCATGCAGTATCTATGATGTAGTGGTCAGAATTTGGGCCATCATTGAAGAGACATCAGGATCCGCTTCTCAAGGATCTATTGTGGCAAAATGGATGAACTGGGGACTCAGGGTCTGGCACTGGGCACAGGTCATTCTCCACAACACGTAGGAAGCGGGGAGGCAGGGCGTTGGATCTTGCCATCTGACCACTGGGTTTTTCTAATTGGCACTTGGACAGCCATGGGTTCCTGTCACCCTCTCATGTTTCCAGCCAGAGGGAGACCCAGCCCACATCTGTTTCCTCACACCCTGCACCACCCCCTTCATAGAGAAAATGATCATGGAGTGAATGCCTGTCAACACATGTCTTTGCTCTTGCTAATCCCTAAATATATTATTTAGAGGTCCTTTGGTAGAAATTAGCAGAAACTGAACTTGAACTGGATTAAGAAAAAAAATCTATTGGCTCATATAACTTAAACAAAAATGAGGGTAGTGGAATTCAGGCATGGCTGGATCCAGGGGTTCTGTTATATCATCAGGATTCGGTCTCCATTCCTCATCTCTCATTTCTCATTCCATGCTGTCTTCTGGGAAGGATTCACTGTTAGCCAAGAGATGACAAAGATGGTTTCCAGAAGCTTCTTTCTTCCAAGCTCAGCAGCATCAGCAAAAAGAGAGCTTGCAAAATAATGTCTCTTATTATGCATCCCAAGTTGTGTGCCCATCCTGAACCAATTATATGTTCAGAGGAATTCATTATTTGGCTTGGCTAGGTCTGGCTCATAGATCACCCCCACAGAGCCAGAGAGTGCAGATAGCCTTATTTGACCTACATTGGATAGGAAATGGGAGGTAGAGGGGGATATAGAATGTTGACCACTAAAAGAAAGGACACTGTACAAGCAAAACCAAAATACGTGGTGAGGGGGGTGGTACTTGGCACCGTTTCAACCCTCTAGTATACATTCCTTATTATAGAGCCTGCAAAGCGAAAATACTCCCAGACTCCCTTGCAGCTAAACTTCTGTATGCCAATTAGGTTCCATCCATTAGAAGCATGAGAGGTGGGTGGTGGAAGAAGGTAGAATTAATCTTTCTGTCATGCTGGTAGAGGCAGCTGCTAAGCACAATTGGAAGACACTGGATTTTCCTGCAGGAATGTTCCTATTTCCAACTGTCAGAACCACCCGTTTTTGTTGAGAGTCCATTGCAGTAACAATGATGACTGCCTACATATCTCTAAATTGCAACTTTGCTGGTGTTTTCACTGTTTTGTTGTTCCTGTTGCCATTGTTGTTGTTGTTGTTGGTTTTGAGATAGAGTCTCACTGTGTCACCAAGGCTGGAGTGAAGTGATGGGATCTTGGCTCACTGCAACCTCCACCTCCCAGACTCAAGCAATCCTTCCACCTCCATCCATCCCAGTAAGTGGGACTATAGTTGCATACCACCACACCTTGCCAATTTTCTGTATTTTCTGTAGAGATGGAGTCTCTCCATTTGCCTAGGCTTGTCTCAAACTCCTGGGCTCAAGGGATCCACCCACATTGGCCTCCCAAAGTGCTAGGATTACAGGTGTGAGTCACCGCACCCAGCCATGTTGTTCCTTTTTATGGCTCAATAATATTCCATTGTGTGGCTATCCCACATTTTGTTCATTAATTATGGTGATGTAGTCTTAAAGTCAAAAATCCCCACCTTCCTGCTAATAATAGAGGTGGAAGCTCCTGCATGGGTGAGTTGGGAGGTGACGGTTTTTTTTTTTTTTTTTTTAAGATGGAGCCTCGCTCTGTTGCCCAGGCTGGAGTGCGAGTGCAGTGGTACAATCTCTGCTCAACGCAACCTCAACCTCCTGGATTCAAGCAATTCTGCTTCAGCCTCCAGAGTAACTGGGATTACAGGTGCGTGCCATCACACCCAGCTAGTTTTTTGTATTTTTAGTAGAGACGGGGTTTCACTATGTTGGCCAGGCTGGTCTTGAACTCCTGACCTCAAGTCATCTGCCTGCCTTGGCCTTCCAAAGGGATAGGATTACAGGGGTGAGCCATTGCACCTGGCCGGGAGGTGGTGTTTTGTAGCAAGTCGTTCTATCGGCTTTCCCTCAATCACTATTCTCCAGCCTTAGTTCTGTAAGCACCAAGTTCCCTGGTTTCAGTTCTCATTTCCTACAACTAAATGTGATTGATATGTGCTTGGAAAGTTCATTCCCTTTATCTTTCTGAAGAGAACCTCATAATTCACAAAGCCCTAATACTTCAAGCTATTCATGACCTACCTACTCAGTACTCCCTCCTGGACTATGCTGGAAACATCTCTTTAACAGGACCTTCCTGAGTCACTGAGCTCCAGTGAAGCACTCAACACTGGGATACATCCTCTGCATACACTAATTCCTTGAGTTCTTACAACAACCCTATAGGGTAGGCACTATCATCCCCCATTTAAAAATGCAGGGCAGGTGCAGCGGCTCATACCTGTAATCCCAGCACTTTGGGAGAACTGCAGATCACTTGAGTCCAGGAGTTTGAGACCAGCCTGGCAACATGGCAAAACCCCATCTCTACAACAAATACAAAAAGTAGCCAGGCATGGTGGCTTGTGCCTGTAGTACCAGCTACCTGGGAGGCTGAGGGGGGAAGATCGTTTGAGCCCAGGAGATTGAGGCTGCAGTGAGCTGCGATTACACCATTGCACTCCAGCCTGGGTGACAGAGCAAGACCCTGTCTCTAGTAAATAAATAAATGAAAAGTTTGAGGCTCAGAGAAGTTAAGTAATTTGCCTGAGGTCACTCAGCTATAAAGGGCAGACACAGGATTCAGACTCAGTTCCATCTGACTCAAAGCCAACCTACTGGCTGGGTGCAGTGGCTTGCACCTGTATTCCCAGCACTTTAGGAGGCCAAGGTGGGAGGATTGCTTGAGCCCAGGAGTTCTAGGCTACAGTGACCTGTGATGGTGCCACGGTACTCCAGCCTGGGTGATAGAGGAAGACCTTGTCTCTTTTCTTTTTTTCAAAAGAAGAAAAAAAGGAAGTAGTTGGGGTCTCACCCAGGTAATTATTTTAATTAACGAGAGCCCATCTCTACTAAAAATAAAAAGTTATATGAGCATAGTGCCTTATACCTGTAGTCTCACCTACTTTGAAGGTTGAAGCAGGAGGATTGCTCGAGCCTGAGAGGTTGAGGCTGTAATGAGCTGATTACACCACTGTACTCCAGCCTGGGCAACAGAGCAAGACCTTGTCTCAAAAACGAAAGAAAGAAAGAAAGGGGCCGGGCACTGTGGTTCACAACTGTAATCCCAGCACTTTGGGAGGCCGAGGTGGGTGGATTACTTGAGGCCAGAAGTTTGAGACTAGCCAGGCCAACATGGTGAAACCCCGTCTCTACTAAAAATACAAAAATTAGCCGGGCATAGTGGTGCATGCCTATAATCTCAGCTACTCGGGAGGCTGAGGCAGGAGAATTGCTTGAACCTGAGAGGTGGAGGTTGCAGTAAGCTGAGATCACTGCACTCCAGCCTGGGTGGCAGAACAAGATGAGAGAAAGAAAGAAAGAAAAAGAGAGAGAGAGGAAAGAAAGAAAGAAAGAGAGAGAGAGAGAGAGGAAGGAAGGAAGGAAGGAAAGAAAGAAAGAAAGAAAGAAAGAAAGAAAGAAAGAAAGAAAGAAAGAAAGAAGGAAGGAAGGAAGGAAGGAAGGAAGGAAGGAAGGAAGGAAGGAAGGAAGGAAGGAAGGAAGGAAGGAAAGAAAGAAAGAAAGAAAGAAAGAAAGAAAGAGAGAAAAGAAAGAAGAGGCCGGGTGCGGTGGCTCAAGCCTGTAATCTCAGCACTTTGGGAGGCCGAGGCGGGCGGATCATGAGGTCAGAAGATCGAGACCATCCTGGCTAACATGGTGAAACCCCGTCTCTACTAAAAATACAAAAAACTAGCCGGGCGAGGTTGCGGGCGCCTGTAGTCCCAGCTACTCGGGAGGCTGAGGCAAGAGAATGGCGTAAACCCGGGAGGCGGAGCTTGCAGTGAGCTGAGATCCGGCCACTGCACTCCAGCCTGGGCGACAGAGAGAGACTCCGTCTCAAAAAAAAAAAAAAAAAAAAAAAGAAAGAAAGAAAGAAAGAAAGAAAGAAGAAAGAAGGAGAGAAAGAAAGAGGAAGGAATGAAGGGAGGGAGGGAAAGAAGGAAGGAAGGAAGAAGGAAGGAAGGAGAGAGGAAGGGAGGCAGGGAAGGAAGGAGAGAGAGAGAGAGAAAGAAAATACACACATACACACACAACTCCACAAAACTCACAATTCAGACACACAGCTCACACACAGGTCTCCAGCATAGACATTTTATGCATCCATTTACTCAATCACCCACAATACAATCACACAACACAGGCAGACAGTTCACATGCCAACACACTCTTGCACAGACACACAAACAGAAGCACGGAATTTGTACAGAGCACGCTCACAGTGTCTGATCCATAACTCAGACACGGAGTCACGCCCACAAAGGCACAGTAGAGGCAGAGTTCACACACAAACAGACCCGTCAGGACCCACAACACAGCCCTCTGACACGCGGACGCCAGGCGAAGGGCAGCGTGGGAATGAGGCTGCAAGGAGGGAGTGAGGTCGGGGGGATGACTCAGGAGGCCTCTCTGGGGGAGGAGGAGGAGGGAAGGAGGGAGGAGGGCAGGCATCCAGCGCATGTGGTTCCTATTAGGAGCCTGGGAATTGAGGCATGAGCTGGCGGGACAAGGAGACCCAGGAACGCTTCCCAGCCCTACCAAAGCAGGAAGGAGTGAGGCCCTGATCTGAGGCTCTGCGGCCGGAACTTGGCTCAGAACCGCAGCTGCTCCTAAAGCAGAGTGGTCTGCCCCAAGCCAGGCCCAGCGGGGGACTCATTTCAACCCCTGCGATAGTCCTGGAGAAGGTTTCTTTTTCTTTTTTTTTTTTTTTTTTTCTGAGACAGAGTTTTGCTCTTGTCGCCCAGGCTGGAGTGCAGTGGTGCAATCTCAGCTCACTGTAACCTCCTCCTCCCAGGTTCAAGCGATTCTCCTGCCTCTGCCTCCCGAATAGCTGGGACTACAGGCGCCTGCCACCAGGCCTGGCTAATTTTTGTATTTTTAGTAGAGACAGGGTTTCACCATGTTGGTCAGGCTGGTCTCGAACTCCTGACCTCAGGTGATATGCCCACCTTGGCCTCTCAAAATGCTAGGATTACAGGCATGAGCCACTGTGCCCGGCCTCCTGGAGAGGGTTTCTTTCTCTTTCTTTCTTTCTTTTTTTCTTTCTTTCTTTTTCTTTCTTCCTTTCTTTCTTCCTTTCCTTTCTTTCCTTCCTTCCTTCCTTCCTTCCTTCCTTCCTTCCTTCCTTCCTTCCTTCCTTCCTTCCTTCCTTCCTTCCTTCCTTCCTCTCTCCCTCCCTCCCTCCTTCTTTCCTTTTTCTTCCCTCCTTCCTATCTTTTTTTTTTTTTTTTTTTT
>NC_037687.1:9714042-9728254 GCF_003255815.1 Theropithecus gelada
GGGGTGAAAAAAAAAAACCCCCCAAAAAAAAAAAAAAAAAAAAAAAAAAAAAATAATAATAATAATAATAATAATAATAGTTGGCCGGGTGCAGTGGCTCACACCTGTAATCCCAGCACTTTAGGAGGCCAAGGCGGGTGGATCATCTGAGGTCAGGAATTCGAGACCAGCCTGACCAACATGGTGAAACCCTGTCTCTACTAAAAATACAAAAGTAGTCGGGTGTGGTGGCACATGCCTCTAATCCCAGCTACTTGGGAGGCTGAGGCAGGGGAATTGCTTGATCCCGGGAGACAGAGGTTGCAGTGAGCCGAGATTGCCCCATTGCACTCCAGCCTGGGTGACAGAGCAAAACTCCATCTCAAAAGAATAATAATAATAATAATAAATAAAATAAAATAATAATAATAGTAAATATATATTAAAAGGAATGGGAGATATTAAAGTGGACTGTGATAAAGAAAGAGAATACATAGGCCGGGTGCAGTGGCTCACACCTGTAATCCCAGCATTTTGGGAGGCCAAGGTGGGTGAATCACGAGGTCAGGAGATCGAGACCATCCTGGCTAATATGGTAAAATCCTGTCTCTACTAAAAATACAAAAAATTAGCCAGGTGTGGTGGTGGGTGCCTGTAGTCCCAGCTACTTGGGAGGCTGAGGCAGGAGAACGGCGTGAACCCGGGAGGCGGAGCTTGAAGTGAGCCGAGATTGTGCCACTGCACTCCAGCCTGGGTAACACAGTGAGACTCCGTCTCAAAAAGCAGAAAGAAAACAAAGAAAAGAAAAGAGAAAAGAAAAGACATGTAAAGTGCTGAGCCCAGGGATGTAGTTTTGAAAAACAGCAACGGCCAAAATTCCCTTAAGAGAGAGGACTTTGTTTAGCAAAATGTTTTTTTGCGTTTTTTTTTTTTTTTTTTTTTTTTTAAAGAGATAGGATCTTGCTATGTTGCCCATGTGGACTTGAACTCCTGGGCTCAAACTCACTCCAGATCTCTCGCCTTAGGCTCCTAAATAGCTGGGGTTACAGGTGCATGTCACCATGCCCAGCTCTGTTTAGCAAAATCTGTTGATGGTCTTCATCACTTTCTAGTTCTAGACTTTGGATAAATTATTCCACCTTTCTCTGTTCCTCAGTTTCCCTATCTGCACCATGGAGATAATAGTAGTACATCCCTCAAAGGTTGTGATGTGGGATAATTAAATTAATGGAGGTAAAACATTTGATGAACAATGTCTGGCATATGGGTAATAAATGGCAACTATGATTATGTTAGTTGAGGCCGGGCATGGTGTCTCACGCCTGTAATCCCAGCACTTTGGGAAGCTGAGGCTGAATGATCCCTTGAGCCCAGGAGCTTGAGACCAGCCTGGGCAACACAGTGAGACTTTGTCTTTTTTTTTTTTTTTTTTTTTTTGAGACAGAGTCTTGCTCTGTCACCCAGGCTGGAGTGCAGCAGCTCAATCTTGGCTCAATCTTGGCTCACTGCAACCTCCACCTCCCTGGTTCAAGCGATTTTCATGGCTCAGCTTCCAGAGCAGCTGGGACTACAGGCACATGCCACCATGCCCAGCTAATTTTTGTATTTTTAGGTGGAGACAGGGTTTCACCATATTGGCCAGGCTGGTCTCAAACTCCTGACTTCGTGAACCACCCGCCTCGGCCTCCCAAAGTGCTGGGATTACAGGTCTGAGCCACAGTGCCCAGCCAAGACCCTGTCTCTTAAAAAAAAGTTTGAAAATTGGCCGGGTACGGTGGCTCATGCCTGTAATCCCAGCACTTTGGGAGGCCGAGACAAGTGGATCACGAGGTCAGGAGATCAAGACCATCCTGGACAACGTGGTGAAACCCCAGCTCTAGTAAAATACAAAAAAATTAGCCAGGCATGATGGAGCATGCCTGTAGTCCCAGCTACTAGGGAGACTGAGGCAGGGAAGTTGCTTGAACACGGGAGGCAGAGGTTGCAGTGAGCCGAGATGGCGCCACTGCACTCCAGCCTGGCAACAGAGCAAGACTCCATCTCAAAAAAAAAAAAAAAAAAAAAGTTTAAAAATTAGCTAGGCGTGGTGGCACATGACTATAGTTCCAGCTATTTGAGAGGCTGAGGTGGGAGCATTAATTGAGGCCAGGAGTTGGAGACTGCAGTGAGCCCGGCTCGCACCACTGTACTCCAGCCTGGGCAACAGAGCAAGAAAAAAAATGCTCTAAAAAAACATAAATGAACGAATCACCAATCTCTGGGCATCAACAGTCTTCATGGAGTCAGGACTCTTAGCAACGTTGATTCAATGAATGAGGACCAGTATTCAGGTCGCCTTAAGGGGCTGGTGGCAGGGGTAGTAGGGTGAGAGCCTTGGGTTTGAGGGAGAAAACTCACCCCGATCTGAAGTTTCTACCCACCCAATCCCACCTGACCCACCTCAACTCACACCATTTCTCCATCACTCCTAACTAAACTCAATCCAACAGTGCCCATCAACTGATGAATGAATTAGCCAAAGGTGGGAGATGACTGAATATTACTTCGCAATAAAAAGGAATGAAATAGGCCGGGCGCGGTGGCTCAAGCCTGTAATCCCAGCACTTTGGGAGGCCGAGGCGGGCGGATCACGAAGTCAGGAGATCGAGACCATCCTGGCTAACACGGTGAAACCCCGTCTCTACTTAAAAAATACAAAAAACTAGCCGGGCGTGGTGGCGGCGCCTGTAGTCCCAGCTACTCGGGAGGCTGAGGCAGGAGAATGGCGTGAACCCGGGAGGCGGAGCTTGCAGTGAGCTGAGATCCGGCCACTGCACTCCAGCCCGGGTGACAGAGCGAGACTCCGTCTCAAAAAAAAAAAAAAAAAAAAAAAAAAAAAGGAATGAAATACTGATGCATGTACAAATAAACCTGGAAACCAGCCGGGCACTGTGGTTAATGTCTGCAATCCCAGCACTTTGGGAGGTCGAGGTGGGTGAATCACTTGAGGCCAGGAGTTCAAGACCAACCTGGCCGACATGGTGAAACCCCGTTTCTACTAAAAATACAAAAATTAGCCAGGGATGGTGGTGTGTGCCTGTAGTCCCAGCTACTTGGAAGGCTGAGACAGGAGAACTGCTTGAACCCTGGAGGGGGAGGTTGCAGTGAGCCGAGATCATGCTACTACACTCCAGCCTGGGTGACAGAGCGAGACCCTGCCCCCAAAACAAAAATCTCCTGGAAACCATTTGGCTCAAAAGGCCAGACACAAAGGGCCATATATTGTGTGATTCCATTTATTTTTATGTATTCCTTTTGTTTTTGTTTTTTGGTTTTTATTTTAGAGAGAAGGTCTCACTCTGTTGCCCAGGCTGAAGTACTGTGGTGTGATCATAGCTCACTGCAGCCTCCAACTCCTGGCCTCCAGTGATTCTCCTGCCTCAGCCTCCTGAGTAGCTGGAACTACAGATGTGCACCACTGTACCTGGCTAATGTTTTTATTTTTATTTTTGTAGAAATGGGGTCTTGCTATGTTGCCTGGGCTGGTCTGGAACTCCTGGCCTCAAGCAATCTTCCTGCCTTGGCCTCCCAGAATGCTGGGGTTGCAGGAGTGAGCCACCTCACCCAGCCTGATTCCATTCATATGAAATGGACATTTCAGTCCAGAATAGGCAAATCCTTAGAGACAGAAAGCAAATTCGTGGTTGCCTACAGCTGGGAGGTTGGAAAGACATGCGGAGTGACCACTAATGGGTATAGGATTTCTTTTAATTATACAGCTTAAATGGGTGAATTATACAGTATGTGAATTCTATCTTAATAAATCAGTTAAAAAATATACCTCAAACCAACATCTAACTCCTAATTCAAATCATCCCAAACCAAACATTTTTTTTTTTTGAGACAAGGTCTTGCTGTGGTATCACCCAGGCTGGAGCACAGTGGTGCAATCTCAGCTTACTGCAACCTCCGCCTCCCAGGCTCAAGTGATTCTCCCACCTCAGCCTCCTGAGTGGCTGAAACCACAGGCATGCTCCTCCATGCCCAGCTAATTAAATTTTTTTTTCTTTTTTTTTTTTTGTAAAGAGGCCAAACTTCTGGTTTAAGCTGTCTTGGGCTTCCCAGCCCAAGCTGACAATTTTCAACTTTTCCTCTAGGAGCCTGGGTGAATAAATAGGCCTCTAATCTCCAGTGAGTCTCATTAAAATTGGATTCCCAAAAGACACACCTAATTAATACAGGTGGTGACAGGTACCTCAGATGAGACAAGAGCCAGATCCCAAAAGAGATATGGGCCACATCAGATGAAAGAGATCAAGAGCTGGGTGAGGTGGCTCATGCCTGTAATTTCAGCAGCTCAGGAGGCTGAGGTGGGAGGATCGCTTAAGGCCAGTAGTTTGAGACCAGCCTCGACAACAAAGCAAGACAATATCTCTCTATACACACACACACACACACACACACAAAAAAAAACAACCTAACTGGGTGTGATGGTGCATGCCTGTAGTCCCAGGTACTCAGGAGGCTGAAGAAGCAGGATCAGTTGAGTCCCAGAGTTGGAGGCTGCAGTGAGCCATGATCACGCCATTGCACTCCAGACTGGGCAACAGAGTGAGACTCAGTCTCTAAAAATGAACAAACAAGGGCCGGGCGTGGTGGTTCACATCTGTAATCCCAGCACTTTGGGAGGCCGAGGTGGGGGATCACCTGAGGTCAGGAGTTCAAAACCAGCCTGGCCAACAAGGTGAAATCCCATCTCTACTAAAATTACAAAAATTAGCTGGGCATGGTAATGCGCACGTGTAACCCCAGCTTCTAGGGAGGTTGAGGCAGGAGAATTGCTTGAACCTGGGAGGCGGAGGTTGCAGTGAGCCAAGCTTGCACCACTGCACCCCAGCCTGGGTGACACAGTGAGACTGCGTCTCAAGGATAAATAAATAAAACAAAAATAAAAACAAACAAAAAAATTTAAAAAAGAAGTACAGAGACGAAAACACAGTTCATCAGTTTATTCTCAGATTTGAGATGCAAATTATGCCCTATGGCCTGGCGGTGGGGGGGCCGGGCTTGGGTTGGAATCTCTCATCATATCCTAGCCTTCCCTAAGGAGGAAGCAGATGAAATCTACAACAGGGGGGATTTTCCCTTTTAATACAGACCCAGGTATAAATAGGGCAGCACCATTAGGATCCTGATTCCCCCCCACCATCTTGGTCCCCGATTCACCTGGCATGGCAAGGTGAGTCTGGGGAGGTGGGGGGCAGGGGGAGGGGAGGTGGGGGGCAGGGGGGGGGGAGGTGGGGGGCAGGGGGAGGGGATTTGCAGAGCTGGGCTGAGGCAGGACAAGAAACACACAGCTCAGTCAAGGGAAGTCCCACTTCCCTCTGTAGTCTGACTTTAATCCTTTCACTGTGGAAGTGGAAAGGATCAAAGGGGGTGGGGGTCCCAGCCTGGGATCAGGAGACATCCAGTGCTTAACTCTGGGGAAGGGTAGCACCAAAAGGTGTGAAGGGCAGCGACAGAGGAGTGAGGAGGCAGGCGTTGGGGAATGGGGAGGCTTGTTCATCAGCTCTGAGTTAGAAGCTCATTGCATGGGGGTTCAAGAGGTGGGGAGATGAGGTTTGCGTGGGGAGGGAGGGGAGAAAGAGCCAGACTGCAGTGTGCCACCTGGAATGGGGTGGGAGGAGGCTGGACCCTTGGGCCAGGGAAGCCCAGCCCCCAGCGCCCTGGAAAGGAGAAGGAATGACTGACCGTGATGAGCGAAGTCACATCCCATTGGCTCCAGAGTCACAGGTAACGATAAATACGGTGGCTTCAAAGCCTCAGCACCAAAGGCACCCCATTCTGGGGCTCCCTCATGGTCCCTCCCACCCCGGACACTCTCAGCTGCTGAAGCAGACGGGGCCCAGTTCAAACCCAAATTTCTGGTTCGTCTGGCCAAAGTCAGTGGCCGCCACATCCCACAGGGGCAGAAATCCCGCTCGAGAAGAGCTGAATTCGAAAAGGGTCTTCGTCTGTCCTTTCCGGAGCTGTCCACAGAGAAGACAGAGATGGCGAGTTATGGGGAGGGTGGCTGAGGTCTTGCCTCCCCTCTCCAGCCAGCCACTGCCCCACCCTCTTACCCGGCAGCCATCCTGGGGGACGCTGACGGTGGCTGCTGTCGTCTGGTTGAAGGACAGCTCCTCTCCATTGGTGCCCAGGAAGCGGACGGAGCGGCTGTGGTCACCCGTGGCTTCGTCCAGCCAGGCAGCCGCATTCTGGCAGGAGTAGGTGAGGTTCTGACGAGCTGTGGCACTCAGCAGTTTCAGGAAGTTTAGCTGCACGACATTCACTGGGGACCCGTCGGCGTCCACATAGGAGAACTGGTGGGAGGAGGTCAAGGCAGAGGGTGAGGGGCTCCATGAGCCTCTTTCGGCAGAACCCACCTCCCGGGAATCTCCATCCACTGGCAGACAGACCACGCCTCCCATGTCGCCATCTCTGAGGAGGTCCCACCAGCCACCTGGAGATCCCTGGCAGAATCCCAAGAGTCACCTGAACATCCACTCTGTCCACCTCTCCATCCAGTAGGTCTCCATGCCCACCCCATATGACCTCCCAAATTTTGATTACTTCATCCACCAATCCAGGGTTTTAACACACTCAACCCTACCCGGAAGTCACAACTCTACCTCCACTCTTGTGAGCCACTGGATCTAGACAGCTCACTGTCTCCTGAATACCCGATTTCTGCCCTGTCCAATGTGGCAGCCACGTGTCTTGAAATGTGGCCGATTTGAAGGAGGGATTTTTTTTGCTTTATTTAATTTTCTTCCCTTTTTTGGTGAGTGGGGGTTGTTGGGGTCTTGCTCTTTTGCCCAAGTTGGAGTGCACTGGCACAATTCTGGCTCATTCCAGCCTCCATCTCCTGAGCTCAAGTCATCCTCCCATCTCAGCCTCCCAAGTAGCTGGGACTATAGGTGCACACCACCATGCCTGGCTGGGACTTTTTTTTTTTTAACTTCATTTAATTTTTTTTTACTTAAAAAAAGTCATAACTAATGATTGAGCTTCAATCCAGTTATCAGAAAGCTTATGTTTGGAACAACTTGAGTCGGAATCTACTTTTTGAACTGTTGTTCAATGGTTTTATGAAATCTAAATATAGATCAAATATTCCCAATAAAATTTAGCATTTAAATTGTGATGTACTATAAGTGTAAAATCTCCATCAGATTTTGAAGAGCTAATATGAAAAAAATACAAAATATCTTAACGCTTTTTCTCTTTCTTTCTTTTCTTTTTTCTTTTTTTTTTGAGATGAAATCTCACTCTGTTGCCCAGGCTGGAGTGCAGCAGTATGGTTTTGGCTCACTGCAACCTCCACCTCCCGGGTTCAAGCGATTTTCCTGTCTCAGCCTCCCAAGTAGCTGGGATTACAGGCACGCACCACCACGCCTGGCTAATTTTTTGTATTTTTAGTAGAGATGGAGTTTTACCATATTGGCCAGGCTGCTCTTGAACTCCTGACCTCAGGTGATCCGCCCACCTTGGCCTCCCAAAGTGCTGGGATTACAGGCATGAGCCACTGTGCCCAGCCATGTGACTTTTTCTTCTTCAAATTCACCAGATGCTGTCTTGACTCTGAACCTTTGCATATGCCATTCCCTCTTCCTGGAACACTTGTCCTTGCCCTTCCTAGCTTGCTAACACAGCACATTCTTTAGGCTTCAGATGAGCTGTGATTTCTACCAGGAAGCCTTCTGGTCTTTCCAACACTCCTCTGAATTTCCACCATGCCCTGTGCTTCCCCTGTCCTGGCACCATCATTCTCTATGGCAATTGACTGCCTGTTACATATCTGAGGCTGCCACCCCACCTCCAGCTTATGATCCCCAGGAAGGTAGAGGCAAGTCTATCCGGTTCATCTCACCTCTCAGAAACCACTCCTCAAACCCACCCGCTGGTTCCTAATTTTCATGCCACTCCCCACCTCGGCCTCTGGTGACTCACCTTCTTCCCTCGACGGAATGTGCTATACCAGCCTCCAGGCTTTTCCTTGGACCAGGAGGCCAATTTCACCTGGAGGAGAAAAGGGAGGGTCACTGTAGCTGATGCCCTTGGTGCCACCTAGATCCCATCTGCATTTACCTTCTCACATTGTAGGCTGCTGTGACTATGTCAGGATGTTCTCTGGCTTCCGGGATGGTTGGGCTCCGCCAGTGCACAATGGGGGAAGGGGGTTCATGCCCCTGAGGCAACCCTCACCCAATGACTGATGGGAGTTGGTGGATAAATACCCCAGCTCCCTCGCCTCCAAGGGGGATAGCTCTCAGGCGCCTGTGCTACACAGTCTCCCCAGGGCTCCCCAGTGGATTGAGCTCTGGATTCCCAATGGTACCATTTTATTTTAATTAATTAATTAATTAATTTTTGATATAGGATCTCTCTCTATCACCCAGGCTGAAGTGCAGTGACATAATCATAGTTCACTGCAGCCTCAAACTCCTAGGCTCAAGCAATCCTCCCACTGCAGTCTTCCAAGTAGCTAGAACTACAGGTGTGCACCCCCATGCCCAGCTTTTTTTTAATTTTCGAGACAGGGTCTTGTTCTGTCACCCAGGCAGGAGTGCAGTGGTGTGATCACTGGCTCACTGCAGCCTCGACTTCCAAAGTTCAAGCAAACCTCCAACCTCAACCTCCTAAGTAGCAGTGAAACCCCATCTCTACTAAAAAAAAAAAAAAAAAAAATACAGAACGAATTAGCTGGGCGTGGTGGTGCATGCCTGTAATCCCAGCTACTGGGGAGGCTGAGGCAGGAGAATCGCTTGAACCTGGGAGGCAGAGGTTGCAGTGAGCTGAGATCACGCCACTACATTCCAGCCTGGGAGACAGAGCCAGACTCTGTCACACACACACAAAAAAAACAAAACCGTTCACTGATACTTGTTTTTGCATCAGTATCTGAATTGCACAGCCACTCTATGAAGTAGATTCTTTCTTTCTTTTCTTTTCTTTCTTTCTTTCTTTTTTTCTTTTTTTTTTTTTTTTTTTTTTTTGAGACGGAGTCTCGCTCTGTCACCCAGGCTGGAGTGCTGTGGCCGGATCTCAGCTCACTGCAAGCTCCGCCTCCCGGGTTCCCGCCATTCTCCTGCCTCAGCCTCCCGAGTAGCTGGGACTACAGGCGCCCGCCACCTCGCCCGGCTAGTTTTTTGTATTTTTTTAGTAGAGACGGGGTTTCACCGTGTTAGCCAGGATGGTCTCGATCTCCTGACCTCGTGATCCNAACCTCCATCTCCTAGGTTCAAGTGATTCTTCTGGTTCATCCCCTGAGTAGCTGCCCGCCAGCACACTCAGCTAATTTTTGTATTTTTAGTAGAGACAAGGTTGGTCAGCCTCGTCTCAAACTCCTGACCTCAGGTGATCTGCCCCTCCTTGGTCTCCCAAAGTTCTGGGATTACAGGCATGAGCTACCATGCCCAGCCTACTGATTTCTTTTGGAATTTTCCTTGTCTGTCTTCCCATGGGAGGTATGAGTTCCATAAAAGCAGAGATAGTTTTCTTTTCTTTCCTCCTTTTTTTTTTTTTTTTTTTTGCTCTGCCGCCCAGGCTGGAGCACAGTGGCACAATCTCGACTCGCTGCAACCTCCACCTCTAGGGCTCAAAAGATCCTCCCACCTCAGCCTCCAGAGTACCTGGGACTACAGGCTCACACCACCATGCCTGGTCAATTTTTTAATTTTTGTAGAAACGGGGTTTTGCTATGTTGCTGAGGCTGATCTCGAACTCCTGACCTCAAGCGATCCTTGCGCCTCAGCCTCACAAAATGCTGAGATTATAGGCATGTGCCACCACGCTGGCCTGATATTTTTTCTTTTTGATTCTCTGCTGTAGTAGTCCCAGCTCTTGAGACGACTTGGCATACAGTAAGTGCCGGTTGAAGGAAGGATAATGTCCCAGACAAGGTGGGTGTGGGTGTGGGGAGCAGGGGACAGCCCTTCTGGGGGAGGGGAATGAGAGGTTTGGGCCACTCACGATCTCGAACTTCTTGTCGGGATAGAGGCAGGTCTCTCCTCCCGCCGTGAAGTTGCAAAAAACCCTGAACGAGTCCCGCGCGCAGCCCTGGTTGGGGTCAATCCAGTATTCCCCTGCCGCAGAACCAGGCAAGGTGGGTGAGTCCGGATGGGACCCGACGGACCCCAACCCCCCCACATCCCCAACCTCCGCCCATCGAAGTGGCGGGGGGACCGGACCTCACCATCAGGCAGGTGCGGGTGGTTGCGGTGTAGCTCGTGGCACACGAGGCCGGGGCGCTCCGCAGTGCCAGGAGGACGCCGCAGCTGCTCCAGCTCCAAGCTCAGCGATGTGAGCGAAGCCAGCACCTCCTCCAGGCCGCCCTCCACGACTGGGAGTGGGACTGGGACGAAGCGCCGGCGCCTGCGCAGCCCGTGCAGCTCGGCAGGGGGACCCTGGGCGTGGGGGATGGGGACGGAGGAGAAGAGAGGGGAGATGGGGGAGGGAGAGACCGGGAGAAAGAGAGACAGGCAGAGATGAAGAGGCAGAGAGACACAAATGAGAAAGAGAAGGGAGATAAACAAGAGGCAGAGACAGAGAAACGAGAGATAAGCAGACAGGGAGAGACATACAGGAAAGAGAGAGACAGATTCAGAGATGAGGAGAAGCCAAGTTGTAAGAGGACAAAAGAGAAAACGCAAGAAAAGCAGAGACAGAGGGACAGAGAGCAGGGAGAGAGACAAAAGATGAAATAGTGGCGCAAGTATCGAGACAGAGACAGATAAGAAAGATGGAGCGAGACAGGGAGGGAGAGATGGGGTCCGAGAGATAAGACCCAGGTCAGAGCCCCTTCCCCCAACCCCCACCTCCCAGGCCAGACCTTCCTTGGGGTTTTGTAGGGAACTACCCTCTTCACCTACATCCTCTGAACGCCTAGTGTGTGCCTGGCCCAGTGGTGGGCACGGAAGGACCCTCTGGGGACACCCAGACATAGTCCTTGCTCTCCCCCCAGGTTTTGGTGCCCAGCCCCCTCTCCCTGTGGAACTCACCGGGGGGCCTGGTGGGCCTGCAGGTCCGGTGTCTCCACGGGGGCCCATGGACCCCTGTAGGGAGAAGTCACAGAATGAACTCTGTCTATGGAGACCCTTCCCACCAACACACACACACACACACACTCTCACACACTCACACACATGCTCAAACACACATGCACACACTCACACTCGCACACACTCACACACACTCACACACATATTCAAACACACACACACTCACACTCACACATGCACTCACACACACTTCACACACACTCAAACACACACACACACTCGCACACACACTCACACACCCACTCACACACACTTCACACACACTCACACACACACACTCGCACACACACACCCACTCACACACACACACTCACACACTCTCATACACACACTCACACACGTACTCACACACACACTCACACACTCACACACACTCTCACACACACTCACACTCACACACTCACACACACACACATACACACACTCACACTCACACATGCAGTCACACACACTTCACACACACTCAAACACACATACACATACACACACACCCACTCACACACACACTCACACACATGCACTCACACACACACTCACACACACATGCACTCACACACACACACACACTCTCTCACACAGCCTTGGGGAAGGGACGTGAAGTTTTCAGCATTAAGCATCAGACACAAATTTTCTTTTCATGTTTTAATGTCTCTGAAATCAGCTTCTTAACATCTTTGGCAAGTCATAGTTTACTTGGCAGAACTGTTTTCTTTCCTAGCAGTTTGTAAAATAATGGTACATCTTATAATTGATGGCATTTTGGATCTGATGAAATACAACAGTAGGTGTTGAATAAATATTTGTCAAAGGCACGATTGCATGAATAAATAAATGAATGAAGGCAGAGGCGTGGAGGGTTCTGGTAGAGTGGAGGGGATGGGGAGCTGGGATATGTAAGCCCACGGAAGCAGGGTGTACTCACCGGAGACCCCTTTGAGCCTTTCTGTCCCAGGGGGCCCTGTAGGGTACAGACAGGAAAAGCTGACGTCCTGGCCTGGCCCGCCATAGTGACTTCATCCCACAAATGATTCCCTTCATACTCACCGCCACACCTGGGGGCCCAGGATGGCCCAGAGAGCCAATGGGACCAGGGGGACCCTAGGGAAAGGACATCAGGGTCAGTATTGGTGGGGTACACCCTAGTGCCCTGACAGATCGCCAGACAACCCTTCAGTCCCACCAAAGGAAGACCCCAAACCCTAGACAAGCCTCCAGTTCCTCCACAGAGAGACCCCAAACCCCAGACACAGCCTCCAACTTGCCAATTCTGAGATACAGCTCCCTATTTTCCCTAGACACACCCTCATTAATCCAGACCCATGTTTCCTAGACTCCACACCCACAGTCTCTCAACCCACCCCCTCCTTCAGACATATTCTTCCCACTGAGGTCAGGACACTCACAGGATCTCCCTTGGGACCAGGGGGTCCCTGCACGCCTGGCAACCCCTGATCTCCTTTCTCACCGGCTTCCCCCGGGGGGCCAATGAGACCGATCAATCCAATGTGGCCCTGGAGGACAAAAGAGGCATAGACAGGGGAGGACGTGGGACTATTCAGGGAGGTTTTTCTCCTGGAGGCTTAGGGTGATGAGTTTGGGAGCAGAAGGGAGAGAGGGAAAGAGGGGAGGAGATGGGGAAGATAATAATGGAATCATGTCCTTACCTTTTCCCCCTTGGGGCCAGCATCTCCCTTCAGCCCTGGGAGGCCAGAGGGCCCCTGGGAGAAGAGCAAGGGTCAGTCAGGGATTCTCAAATGTGAACTCTCGAGGTCTGTGTGGGTGGTTGGGGGATGGTCAAATGGGAAATTATGCAGATTTCAAATGGGAATTACCAGGGGTGGGGGTCAAGGGATGGTCAGCGTAGGCCACCAAGGTGGAATGATGAGAGCTAATGAGGGGTTGATTGGAGGATGGACAATGTGAGTGGTCAGTGGCCAAGGCCAGCCTGGGTGATCAGTGTAGACCATCAACATGGAGGGTCAGTGTGGTCAGTGTAGACCATCAAAGTGGAAGGTCAGAGCAGAGGGTTAGTAGAGGTGGGCAGTGTAGACCATTGAGGTGGAAGATTAAGGCGGAGAGTTATAGAGATGGGCAGTGTAGACCATCATGGTGGAAGGTCAGAGCAGATGGTTAGTAGTGACGGGCAATATGGACACTCAGATGGACGGTCAGTGAGGGTCATCCTGCACCAATGCTCACTAGATGGTCACTAGGTGCCCAGAGTGGTCCTCAGAGCCAGGACCTCAGGGATGAACAAGTCTCTTACCAGGGGGCCGGGAGGGCCCATCTGTCCAGGGGCTCCCAGGAGGCCTGGTTCACCCTGAGGATGGAACAGAACATGGGGTGGGCTGCACCCTGTCAGAACCCAGTGTGGACCGCCCCCACCATGCACCAGGGGCAGCCCCTCCAAACAGTGATGGGATCACAAGCTGGGAGCAGGCAGAAAGGGGCTGGACCCACCCTGTCCCACCCCTGCCCCGCTCCACTCACCACAGGGCCGGGGATCCCTAGAAGACCCTCAGGCCCCACACGTCCAGGGGGCCCTCGAGCCCCCATGGGACCCGTCCTCCCTGGGGGCCCGTCAGGACCTGGTTCCCCCTGAAATGGACACAGGCAAGGGAGTGGGCCAGAGTCAGAAGGTTCCTGCCTCCTGACCCCCTGCCAAGAAGCATCTGGGATCTGGAGGGAGTGGGTGCCTGGGGTGGTCACAGGTCCACCCTCTCCTGATGGCCCCACTGTTGGCCTAGAGCAGTGCAGGGACCTTTCCCCTTGTCAGGGGACTCACCTTGGCACCTTTCTCCCCTTCTCTGCCTTCTCGACCCATGGGGCCTGAAGGACCCTGGGAAGGGAAAGACAATGAGCGGGGTCTAGGGGCTGACTCAGGGTCTGAGGGGTGAGTGGGGGGCTATGGGTGAGTGGGGTCTGTAAGGTGAGTGGGGTCTGTGGGGTGAATGGGGTCTGTGGGTGACTGGGGTCTGTGGGTGACTGGGGCTGTGGAGTGAGTGGGGTCTGTGAGTGTGTGGGGTCTGTGAGATGAGGGGGCCTGTGGGTGAGTGGGGGCTGTGGGGTGAGTGGGGGCTGCGGGGTGAGTGGGGTCTGTGGGTGAGTGGGGTCTGTGGGGTGAGTGGGGTCTGTGGGGTGAGTGGGGTCTG
>NC_037687.1:9738250-9792885 GCF_003255815.1 Theropithecus gelada
GGGACTACAGGCGCCCGCCACCTCGCCCGGCTAGTTTTTCGTATTTTTTAGTAGAGACGGGGTTTCACCGTGTTAGCCAGGATGGTCTCGAACTCCTGACCTCGTGATCCGCCCGTCTCGGCCTCCCAAAGTGCTGGGATTACAGGCTTGAGCCACCGCGCCCGGCCAGAAAAGGGGTTTTTATATGTTGGTGGCCAACACACAGATAAGTATTTGTTGGATAAATGATCTCAATGAGGTTTGTGATCATACATGAGATGAGGCTTCTCATCATGGCTATTTTACAGACAAGGAAACTGAGGCTTGCCAAGGACTAAAACGGCCCAGCCAGTGAGCAACAGAACTGACCTTGGCTCACTGCAACCTCCACCTCCCAGGTTCAAGTGATTCTCCTGCCTCAGCCTCTAGAGTAGCTGGGATTACAGGCATTCACCGCCATGCCTGGCTAATTTTTGTATTTTTAGTAGAGACAAGGTTTCACCGTGTTGGCCAGGTTGATCTCGAACTCCTGGCCTCAAGTGATTCGCCTGCCTTGGCCTCCATCATGGGTTTTATCATGACAATGTCAAGCTTCCAAGACACCTTGAGTCCCCTCCACCCTGCCCCCACCCAGCACAGGGGGTTATACTTACACTGGCCCCCACAGGCCCTGGGGGGCCCTTATCACCCTTCAAGCCAGTAGGTCCCTGAAGTAGGAGATAATTCACAGTCAAGAGACTCCCAAGGGTGTCCCCAAGTCCTGTCTTCCTCTGTGGGGAGCTCACAGTCCCCACCTCTCTCCTGGGACTGGACACTGAGCTTTGAGGGGTCTGCCTTCTCCAGTTCCCTCCAGCATTTCTTTGCTTTCATCATTTCCCACATCCCAAATGCCATTCCCCCATCCCTCCCCTGACCCCCCATCCTTTCCTTCTCTAAGGGACATGCAGGAGGGTCTCCAAAGATACTCACCGGGTCCCCAGGGCCTCCCTTGGGGCCGGGAAAGCCCCTAAGTCCAGCTGGCCCTTCCTTCCCAAGGGGTCCTGGTGGTCCCAGTTCCCCCTGCAGGAGTGCAGAGGAGGGAAGTCAAGCTCCAGGGAGGGGATATCTCCGTCCAGTCTGTGACTCAGGGACCCCTCCCCCATGAGACTGCTTCTGAGCCTTTGGTTGATCTTGGATGTTCAACCAAGGTCTCTAACGGACAGGGTCTCACCTTCGCCCCCTCTCTGCCTTCCAGGCCAGGAAGACCTTGTTCGCCAGGAGGTCCAGGGGGGCCTGGAGGCCCCCTTTCACCCAGAGGTCCCACTTCTCCTGTCTTTCCCTGGTGAGGAAGAAGGTTCCTCTTGAGTTGGGGTGGCCTAGGGGAGTCGCTTAGGAGTCCAGCTTTCCCCTAAGTATCCCCCAACTGGTACAAAACAAGGGAGGTTTATGGAGTCCATTCTGACCTGAGGGCCTAAGACACCAGCTGGTCCAGGAGGGCCTGTCTGACCTTGGAAACCCTAGAGAGAAAAATTAAATGGAGGTGGGGGGTGTTACATGGGGGAAGGGATGGAGGACAGGGAGACAGGGAAGACCTGATAGAATCAGGAATCTGGCCACTGGTGTGGTGGCTCACGCCTGTAATCACAGCACTTTGGGAGGCAGAGACAGGTGGGTCACTCGAAGCCAAGAGTTTGAGAGCAGCCTGGCCAATATGATGAAGCCCCGTCTCTACTAAAAATACAAAAATTAGCCAGGTGTGGTGGCGCGCGCCTGTAGTCCCGCTCAGGAGGCTGAGGCAGGAGAATTGCTTGAACCCGGGAGACAAAGGTTGCAGTGAGCCAAGATTGCCCCCACTGCACTCTAGCCTGGGTGACAGAGTGAGACTGTGTCTCAAAAACAAAACAAAACACACACACACACACACACACACACACACAAAAAAAAAAAAAAAGAAAAAGAAAAAAGGATCAGGAATCAAAGGTTGAGGGGTTACTCACCAATTCTCCTCTCTGTCCAGGGTGCCCTGGTCGCCCATCTTTACCTTGGTGACCCTGGGGATGAGGTGGGAAAGAGTTGGGGCACAGATACAGGGCCTCCTCCCTTCCCACATCCTCCACCCACCCAAACCCCAATGAGGGTGACCTCACTCACAGGGGGGCCCTTTGGCCCAGGGAATCCTGGGGGGCCTTGCAGACCAGGGAGGCCCTGAAATGGAACCGGAAGTCATTGTCTCATCCTTCCTGCCTCTCTGCCCACTCCCTGAGCCCCACATAATGACAATAGGATCCAGCACACATTGAGTGCTTACTGCATGCCAGGAATGGGCAGGGCATTCTCCACACAGTCAGTCATTTTATTCACCACTGCGGCTGGGAGACTGAGGTTACTCCCATTTTACAGAGGAGAAAACTAAGGTACAGAGAGGTTAAGTGACTTGCCCAAGGGCACACAGTAGGTGAGTGGCAGAGAACTCATGGCTCTCTGACTTCAGAGGCTGTGCTCCTTTTTTTCTTTTCTTAAAGATGGAGTCTTGCTCTGTCACCCAAGCTGGAGTGCAGTGGTGTGATTAGCTCACTGCAGCTTCCAACACCTGGGGTCAAGCAATCCTCTCATCTCAGCCTCCAGAGTAGGTGGGACTACAGGCGTGCACCACCACACCCAATTAAGCTGTGCTCTTACCACTGCATTATAATGTCTCTTCATCTCTTGGACTTGTCCTCCACTCAGAATCTCTCTCTCTCTCTGACACACATACACATGCACATTCACACACACACACACACACACACACACTCACCTTTTCTCCAGGGATCCCGGGGGCCCCGTCCTGGCCCACATCGCCCTAGGACAGAGTGAATGAGACTCAGGCCCCAGAACAAACTCAACTGGGAAGAATTGGGAGGGACTGGCTGAGCCTGAGGCATGGGGGGCCTTGATTGCCCACCCATCCCATACCTTGGGGCCTGGTTGCCCTGTGGCACCCGGTTGCCCCCTCTCTCCACGGGACCCCTGAACAAAAAAAAAGGCAAAGATCAGATATGAGGGGTTGGGGGAGCCTGGGAGATGAGACCAAGTCTTCCAGGTCCCCTCCCCTTGTGACTCCCTCTCCAGGGACATTGATGTAACCCAAACCCTTTCCCTGCCCTCTGATGACCTCTCCACCACCTTTCCTTCTCAGCCCTGTCCCCAGGTCCCAGCAGGGTAGGGGGCACTCTCTATTTTCTTACTGGTGGTCCCCGCTCTCCTTCCAGGCCTGGCTGCCCTGCCTTTCCCTGAAAATAAATTGTAAGAGAGAAAGCAGAAGAGAATTAGGGTGCAAAGGCATGATGCAAACACAAAAAGGCATCCAGTCACAGACCCAGAAAGCTGTCTGCCACACATTTATTCACAAGCCTTTCAGTCATACACATACACACAAATACAACTTGTACTCAAAACCACACAAAGATCTCAAACACACAATTATAACTATGATTGCATCTACAGAGTCCAAACGTGCAAGCATGTTTGCCCACAGATCCATATATTTATCACAGTTGTGCAGTATGCATACATGATTGCATGCAATCATGGCATGCGTTTGGCAATCCACAGCCTGAAGATGACACAGAACTCATCATGTAATACATCTCTTGCACATATGTATACACACTGTAAACATATGCAGGCCCGGATTCATCTGAGGACTTTGTCCTGATAAACACAGCAGTATACATACACTCATGAATGTAAATACAATGTTCATTAACACTGTTACAATACACATGTAGCAACACAAATACAATACATGCCTGTATACACATCACTCAGTGTGCACAGAAACACACACATGTGTATACACATGCCCTTTCACACATGTGTACAAGCTTCTTGCACACATTTATGCCCACCATCATGCAAAGTGCATGCAGATTCATGCCCTTGTTCACCCAGGCACAGGCCTGCAGGCTGCAGCATTCAAACTCTCTCATCTATATTGAAAGATACATGAGGCCAGGCGCAGTGGCTCACGCCTGTAACCCCAGCACTCTGGGAGGCTGAGGCGGGTGGATCACGAAGTCAGGAGATGGAGACCATCCTGGCTAACACGGTGAAACCCCGTCTATACTAAAAAATACAAAAAGTTAGCCGGGCATGGTGGCGGGCGCCTGTAGTCCCAGCTACTCTGGGAGGCTGAGGCAGAGAATCATTTGAACCTGGGAGGCTGAGATCGCACCACTGCACACCAGCCTGGGCGATAGAGCAAGACTCCATCTCAAAAAAAAAAAAAAAAAAAAAGAAAGAAAGAAAGAAAGATACATGAAACACACATACACATACTTAAAGTCATATTCATGGTAATACCATGTGTAATCACCTACACGTGTCATGCATTGCATATAATAGCATGTGTGCACACAAGTGCTTCCAGGCATAGACACAGACACTCATGGTCCACCCATCATCAGACACAACCACACATGCTGTTCCCCTCAGACAAGTTCGCCCCTCTCCTTTACCCCCAGTCATGACTCACCGACTTCCCTTTCTCTCCTATGGGTCCCAGCGGCCCGGGAAATCCAATGGATCCCTGAGTGGAGAGAATTAGAAAGAAGACATGAGGGTGAGGAGTGAGTGGTGGGTGGAACTGGCCCCTCATACCATCCTTTGAGGCATTTCCAGGTCACTGATTCCAGAAGCTTCCTTAGTCTCTACAGCCCCAGCCTCCTATAAGGCAGCCCTCTTCTCTCCTCTCACTTCCTCTCCTCCCTTCTCGTTTCACTGCAGCAAAATTGACCTCCTCGATGTTCCTTGGGCACAGCAGTATATTCCTGCCTCAGGGCCTTTGCACTAGCTGCTCTCTTTGGCTGAAATTCTCATCTCCTAGGTCTCCACAAAGTCAGCCACTCCTGACCATTTGGATCTCATTCAGATGTCACCTCCTTAGAATGCCTTTCTGCCACCATCCTGGCTTCCACACTGCCCAAGTTACCCTCCGTCTGTCACATTGTGCCATTTTGTTTTCCGAAGAACAATTGCATTGAAATGACCCTTACTGACTTACTTATTCAATGCCCCACTGTAGCATAGCTCACTGGTCTTATACCCCACTGCCTAGCACACGGTGAGTGCTTTTTAATATTTGTTAACTGACTCCAGTCCATGCTGGTGGAACCGTTCCTCCACCTGGGGGAAGACATCACAGGCTCTGATATCCTCTCCCACACCTCACTGTGCAGACTGAGTTCAGATCAGAAAAAACAGTTGCCCAAGTTACCCAGTCTGTGGTGGCATCCCGCCTCAAAGCCCATTTCGGGCTCCCTCTACTCTCCCTTCCCATCTGGGGTTTCCATGGTCCCTATACTCTTTTTTTGTTTGTTTTGTTTTTAAGAGACAAAGCCTCACTTTGTCACCCAGGCTGGAGTGCAGTGGTGCAATCATAGCTCACTGCAGCTTCAACCTTCTGGGCTCAAGTGATCCTCCTACCACAACCTCCTGAATAGCTGGGACTACAGATGCACGCCACCATGTCCAGCTAATTTTAAAAATAAATTTCTAGTAGATATGGGGTCTCACTATGTTGCCCAGGCTGGTCTTGAACTCCTGGCCTCTAGCGATTCTTCTACTTCAGCCTCTGAAAGTGCTGAGAGTACAGGTGTGAGCCACCACACCTGGCCCCAACATTCTTCGAGGGTCCTGAACACATGCACACAAGGACTTTCTAAAACCTTAGTCTGCCAGGTACAGTGGCTTACACTTGTAATCCCGGCACTTTGGGAGGCCAAGGTAGGAAAATCACTTGAAGCTGCGAGTTTGAGATCAGCCTGGGCAACATAGCGAGACCCTGTCTCTGTAAAACATTACAAAATTCGTCAGGTGATGTGCACCTGTGGTTCCCAGCTACTCAGGAGGTTGAGGGAGGAGGACTGCTTGAGTCCAAGAATTGGGGGCTGCAATGAGCTATGATTGCACTATTGCACTCCAGCCTGAATGACAAAGCGACACCTTGTCTGAAAGGAAAGCAAGCAAGCAAGCAAGCAAGAAAGAAAGAAAGAAAGAAAGAGAGGGAGGCCAGGTGCGGTGGCTCACGCCTGCAATCCCAGTACTTTGGGAGGCCGAGGTTGGTGGATCACGAAGTCAGGAGATTAAGACCAACCTGGCTAACCCCGTCTCTACTAAAAAATACAAAAAATTAGCCGGGCATGGTGGCGGGCGCCTGTAGTCCCAGGTACTTGGGAGGCTGAAGCAGGAGAATGGCATGAACCTGGGAGGCAGAAGCTTGCAGTGAGCCAAGATTGCGCCACAGCACTCCAGCCTGGGTGACAGAGCGAGACTCCACGTAAAAAAAAAAAAAAAAAAAAAAGAAAGAAAAGAAAGAAAGAAAGAGAGAGAGAGAGAAAGATAAAAGAAAGTAAAAGAAGAAAGAAAGAGAGACAGAGAGACTGAGAGAGAAAGAAAGAAAGAGAGAGAGAGAGAAAAGAAAGAAAAGAGAAAAGAAAAGAAAAAAGAACAGGGAGGGCGATGCAGGGAGGGAGGGAAGGAAGGGAGGGAGGAAGAAAGAAAGGAAGAAAGGAAGGAAAATAAAGTTGTCTATTAAAACTAAGTTAAAAGTTATTTTCCCAATCATTAAAAAGAAAAAAATAAAAAACTAAGTTAAAGGAAAAGGAGTCAATGTAAAGGGAAATCACTGAAAAAAAAAACTGTCAACTTCAATGTAGGCGAGATAACTATCAGCTCAACAGAGCAAAAATGTGAAACTCTAGGAGGATTCTGCCCTCAAATATCTTCCCAAATGTCTATTTTTTTTTTTCTTTTGAGACAGAGTCTCACTCTGTCGCCCAGGGTGGAGTAAGTGGCACCATCTCAGCTCAATGCATCCTCCGCTTCCCAGGCTCAAGCAATTCTCCCGCCTCAGCCTCCGGGTACCTGGGATTACAGGCACCCACCACTGCACCCAGCTGATTCTTGTATTTTTAGTAGAGATGGGGTTCTCCCATGTTGGCCACGCTGGTGGTGAACTCCTGACCTCAGGTGATCCACCCGCCTCGGCCTCTCAACGTGCTGAGATTACAGCCATGAGCCATGGCGCCCGGCCCCAAATGTCTTTAGGTTCCTCCTCTACTCTATAGAAACAGAACTCATCAGTGATATAATATGGGTGTAGTTTAGGCAGAAAAATGAATCTCATCAGTATCCTCACCCATCAAAACATTGGCAAACAAATGTTATGTTTTTATATAAGTACGTTTTTGCATAAGTACATTTGACTATAAGTTATAATTAATTCAAGATATGTAAGATGTGTATTTTATGATTCTATAATTCTCCCCTTTAACTGATATTGTTGGTGAATGAAACTTAATCACACCAAATGAAAGGATCCTACAGTTTTATAATCACTGTCATCATCACCATTATCAACATTATTATAATCAAAATGATGAGATGGAAATTACTGGGATGTCTGTTTCACAGCAGAGAAAACAGGCTCAAGAAACTTGCCCAAGATCGCGTAGCAGGTAAGAGGGTATTTGAGCCCAAGTCTGTGTGATGCCAAAGCTCACTTAAAAAAATTTTTTTTGAGACAGAGTACCCTTCTGTCACCCAGGCTGAGGTGCAGTGGCAAACAATTCTCCTGTCTCAGCCTCTTGGGTAGCTGGGATTACAGGTGCATGCTACTATGCCCAGCTAATTATTTTGTATTTTTAGTAGTGACAGGGTTTCACCACATTGGCCAGGCTGGTCTCAAACTCCTGACCTCAAGTGATTCACCTGCCTCTGCCTCCCAAATTGTGGGGATTACAGCTGTGAGCCACTGCGCCCGGCCACATCTGGCTAATTTTTTTTTTTTTTTTCTTTAGATGGAGTTTCGTTCTTGTTGCCCAGGCTGTAGTGCAATGGCATGATCTTGGCTCACTGCAACCTCTGCCTCCTGGGTTCAAGCGGTTCTCCTGCCTCAGCCTCCCGAGTGGCTGGGATTACAGGTATGCACCACCACGCCTGGCTAATTTTGAATTTTTAGTAGAGACGGGGTTTCTCCATGTTGGCCAGGCTGGTCTTGAACTCCTGGCCTCCAGTGATCCGCCTGCCTCTGCCTCCCAAAGTGTTTGGATTACAGCCATGAGCCACCGTGCCTGGCCACATCTGGCTAATTTTTATATGTTTTTGTAGAGAAAACGTTTTGCCATGTTGCCCAGTCTGGTCTTGAATTCCTGGGCTCAAGCAATCCTCTCACTTCAGCCTCTCAGGGTGCTGGGATTATAGGCATGAGCCACTATGCCTGGCCAAAGCCCACATTTTACATTCTCTCAATGGCCCTTGGGGCGGGCAGCTCATCCCCCAAGACCACAGCCTGGACCCCCGGACGTTAGTCTCTGAATCCTGCCCATCTCCATCTCTACCTCCACCCCCAGCTTCCTACCTTAGGTCCAGGGCGTCCTGGATAACCTGGGAGACCTGGTACACCAAGCTTGCCCTGCAGAGAGGTTATGGGACAAAGGTCAGAAATTGCAACCTGGAGGTCAGAGGAGGAAAGGTCAGGCTGGCTGGGGCATGGTGAATGGGCTAATGGGATGGGAGTCAGGGAAAAAAAGTTCAAGTCCTCGCTCCTGCCTGCTAGGGGCATATCCTTGGGCAGGTCAATCAGCCATTCCAAGTCTCAGTTTTCCTTGTCTGTAAAATGGGATGAAAATGCCTATTGCATGTGTTGGTTATGGAGATAAACACATAAGTTGGGTGCATTAAATTGCTCTATAATGCTGAGCTGAGGAATTAAAGATGACAAGGATGGTAGCAACCTCCTGAGGTCGAAGGTTTAATTAAAGGGCAAAGGGCAAAGGGCAGAGGGAAAAGGTTGGGGACCCCTTGACTGTGGGAGGCTGGAGGGTGGAGTCATTTACCTTCTCGCCAGCTGAGCCTGGGGGCCCCTCCTCGCCAGCCTGCCCCTCCTGCCCCTTCAGCCCCTCGGGACCATCCTCTCCCCGGGGACCTGGAGCTCCGGGTTTCCCCTGGAAGAAAAAGGAGAGTCTTTAATATCCATCTTTTGTCCTTCCTGCTCCTCTAGCCCCAGCTCATCCCCTTCCCATCTTCCCCGAGCCCCCCAGACCCACACCACCCCTCATCTGGTGCTGGTCTTACCCGATCACCTTTGAGCCCCACATCGCCCTTGAAGCCCGGGAAGCCGTCCTCTCCCTGGGTGAGACAGACAGAGGCCAGAAGTGAGGGCCTCGGGGAAGGAACACAACCAGGACCCCATGACTGGGGCTCCCTCTCCTCTGATGAATTCTTCTCTCCTCACCTTCTCGCCTTTCTCCCCCTGGAGGCCCCGGTTGCCTGAAGTGCCCTGAAAAATAAAAAAGCTCTCAAGCTTCTTCCCTGCTTAAGAAGGAACCCAAACTCAGTCCCCTGCTCTAAAGCAGCCAGGATAGTCCCAAGAGGATGCTAGGCAGAAGCTGGGAGGGGCAGCTTCAGAAGAAATGATCTTTCCCCAGAGACCCCTCCCTCCCCACTGGAGGCCTCCCAAGGTCATCTGTGCGGGGGTGTGCGGGGAAGGCCAAATTTCCAAGTAAGTGATTCCCATCTCCTGGAGACGCTTTGTCCACAGTTCCTTCTGGCAGAAGAAAGAGGATGAACATTCCAGGCCCGGACCTCATTATAAAGGCAAAGGAATGTTCCCCATTGTGCCAGCTACAAGGCGACTCTGTGCTTGGCTATGGAGACAGCGCTTAGTACAAGTCTGGATGCTGCTCATACCAAACTCTGAACACTGCGCTTGGCTGCAACATCTCTGAGCTCAGTGGCTACAATGACAATGCACTTGGATCCAATACAACCCATGTGGTTAGTCTCCAGCCACAGAGAAACAATGTAACTGAGCTTGGCTGCAAGTTGTTCTCTAGCTTTGGCTACAATGTAACTAGACTCAACTACTACAGGTAGGGATTGGTTACAATGTAACTAGACTCAACTAGGGATCAATTAATGTAACTACAGGCTGGGCATGGTGGCTCACGCCTATAATTCCAACATTTTGGGAGGCAGAGGCTGGAGGATTGCTTGAGCCCTGGAGTTCCAGACCAGCCTGGGCAACATAGGAAAACCTCATCTATACAAAAAGTACAAAAAAAAAAAAAAAAAGGTAGCCAGATGTGCTGACGTGCACCTGTAGTCCTAGCTACCTGGGAGGGTGAGGTGGGAGGATTGATTGAGCCTGGGAGCTCCAGGCTGCAGTGAGTGAACTGTGATGGTGGTACTGCACTCCAGCGTGGGCAACAGACTGAGACCCTGTCTCGATAATAATAATAATAATAATCAAACGAAAAAAACTGCCAAGCCTGGTGGCATACACCTATAGTCCTAGCTATTCAGGAGGCTAAAATGAGGGGATTACTTGAGCACAGGAGTTGAAGGCTGCAGTGAGCCATGATTATGCTACTATATTCCAGCCTGGACAACAGAGAAGACCCTGTCTCTAAAAAATAAAACGTTTAGGGCTGGGCATGGTGGCTCACAATTGTAATCCCAGCACTTTGAGAGGCCAAGGCGGGCGGATCACCTGAGGTCAGGAGTTCAAGACCAGACTGACCAACGGAGAAACTCTTTCTCTATTAAAAATACAAAAATTAGCCAGGCATGGCGGCATATGCTTGTAATACCGCTACTGGAGAGGCTGAGACAGGAGAATCATTTGAACCCGGGAGGCAGAGGTTGCGGTGAGCCCAGATGGTGTCACTGCACTCCAGCCTGGGCAACAAGAGCAGAACCAGGTCTCAAAAACTAAAACAAAAACAAAAAAAGATAAAAAATGTAACTATGCTTGGCTACAATGTAACTCTGAGGGTGATGCTTGCCAAACTCTGTGCCTGCTACAGTATAGCCAATTCCTTGATTATAGTGTGTCTAAGCTTGTCTAATGCACACATGTTCAGGTAAATTACATCTGTATTTGGTTACAATGTCACTGGACTCAGCTTCCATATGGACATGAACTCTAACGCCCCTGCACCTCTATTTAGCCAAGGTGCAGCTCTTGGCTTAAGCCAGCATTACTGTGCATATAGATTATGTGATTCTGTGTTTGAGTTAACACAACCCTTGGGCCAGGCGCAGTGGCTTACGCCTGTAATCCCAGCCACTTTGAGAAGCCAAGGAGGGTGGATCACCTGAGGTCAGGAGTTCGAGACCAACCTGGCCAACATGGTGAAACCCTGTCTCTACTAAAAATACAAAAATTACCCGGGCCTGGTGGTGCATGCCTGTAGTCCCAGCTACCCGGGAAGCTGACGCAGGAGAATCACTTGAATCAGGGAGGAGGCAGAGGTTGCAGTGAACCGAGATCACTCCACTACACTCCAGCCTGGGTGACAAAGCGAGACTCTGTCTCAAAAAAAAGAAAAAAGAGAAAGAAAAAAGAAATAAATGTGTTCGGCCTCTAATGGGTTTAGCTGTTTTCAACAACAAGGTGACAAGGTGACAACCATACTGTAAGGCTGTCCTTGGCTGTGCAGCTCCAAACCACAGTCCCACGACATCTGGCCTGACCAGCTGATTCCCCTCTCCACACATTCAGAAGTTTCCAGTGGAGCTGCGTTGCATCCCTGAACCCAAAGCTGGTAAATGACTCCTACCCGCAAGGCCCCAGTATCACCTACCTTCACTCCCCGAGGTCCAGGATAGCCCGCGGGGCCTGCCGACCCTGGTGGACCCTGGGAGGAAGATAAGGTCAGTGCCATTCCAGATAGTCCTTTCCACATTCTAAGAGTCCTCATCTCTCTCCTCTGTGGCCCCTGACTCCAGGCCCTGCCTCCCGACCCTCATCCCCAACCCAGCCTAACCTCCTGGTCACTCACCTGGGCCCCTTTCTCTCCCGTGGGGCCCTCATGTCCTGGGTGACCCTGGGGAAGAAACATTCTAAGTTGTCAGAGACCAAAACTTGCCATTCCAATTCCCAAGCTTCCCCCTTCTCCTTCCTACTTTTTCCAGCTCGTGGTTCTTACCGGGGGGCCATCGGCTCCTGGGAGGCCTGGAATTCCTGGGTTTCCAGGAGGACCCTGAAAGAAGATGAACAGCAGGGGAGAGACAGAGGTGCTCAGAGCTCTGGAGTACCACTAGGATCAGATCTACGCAGACATGCAGCCGCCTCAAGGTTAGGAAATAAGCAGAGCTCACTGGCCAGGAAATCTATCCCAGCTCTGCCCAAACTTGCTGTGTGACCCCAGGCAAGCCTATTTCCCTCTTTGATCCTCAGAAATCCATTGCTTCTGGGAAGGTTGCAAGGAAGAATATAAAAACAGTACAAGATTGATAGCCCAAGAGGGTGACTATAGTCAATTACATGTCACCCAGGTTGGAGTGCAGTAGCGCGATCTCGGCTCACTGCAACCTCTTCCCAGGTTCAAGTGATTCTTCTGCCTCAGTTTCTGGAGTAACTGGGACTTCAGCACCCGGTTAATTTTTGTAATTTTATTAGAGACGGGGTTTCACTATGTTGGCCAGGCCACCTTGGTGATCCGCCCACCTCGGCCTCCCAAAGTGTTGAGATTACAGGCGTGAGCCACTGTGCCCAGCTTTGGGTAATAATTTAATTTTACATTTAAAAATAACTAAAAGAGGCCAGGCGCAGTGGCTCACGCCTATAATTCCAGCACTTTAGGAAGCCAAGGAGGGTGGATCACCTGAGGTCAGGAGTTCGAGACCAGCCTGACCAACATGGTGAAACCCTGTTTCTACTAAAAATACAAAAATTAACTGGGTGTGGTGGTGGGCACCTGTAATCACAGCTACTTGGGAGGTTGAGGTAGGTGAATCACTTGAACATGGGAGGCGGAGGTTGCAGTGAGCTGAGATCATGCCATTGCACTCCAGCCTGGACAACAAGAGTGAAATTCCATCAAAAAAAACAAAAAAACACTGCCAGGCGTGGTGGCTCACACCTGTAATCCCAGCACTTTGGGAGGCTGAGGCGGGTGGATCATGAGGTCAGGAGATTGAGACCATTCTGGCTAACACGGTGAAACCCCGTCTCTACTAAATATGCAAAAAATTAGCCGGGTGTAGTGACAGGCGCCTGTAGTCCCAGCTACTCGGGAGGCTGAGGCAGGAGAATGGCGTGAAACCCAGGGGGCGGAGCTTGCAGTGAGCCGAGATTGCGCCACTGCACTCCGTCTCAAAAAAAAAAAAAAAAAAGAAAGAAAGAAAAAAAACTAAAGTAGTATAACTATTGTTTGTAACACAAAGAATAAATACTTGAGGGGACGGATACCCCATTCTCCGTGACATGATTCTTTATGCGCATCCCTGTATCAAAACATCTCATGTACTCCATACGTATATACCTACTCTGTACCCACAAAGATAATAAATAAAATTGAATTAAAACAGTGCAAGAGACATGTTGAAATGGAGGATTCATAGGCACACCCCTCTCTTTAAAAATGCCCACTTGGGCATCATGGCTTTTGCCTGTAATCCTAGCATTTTGGGGGGCCAAGGCAGATGAATTGCTTGAGCCCAAGAGTTCAAGACCAGCCTGGGCAACACAGGGAGACCCCATCTCTACAAAAAAGAAAAAAAAAAAAAAAGAGAGAGAGAGAGAAGAAAAATTAGCCAGGCATGGTGGCATGCGCCGATAGTCCCAGCTACTCGGGTGACTGAGGTGGGAGAGTCACCTGCGCCCAGGGAAGTCAAGGCTGAAATGAGGCATTATTGAGCCACTGCACTCCAGCCTGGGTGACAGAGTGAGACGCTGTCCCCGCCGCACAAAAAAAGATATGTGCAGAAAGAAGTGTGTCTGCCAGGGAAGGCGGAAGCAGATGTGCCAGGGAACAAAGATGAGCCCGCAGGGCCCGTACATCTTGGTAATATCTTCTGTGACAGGCTTCTGTGGGCTCTCTGTATCCTGACAATATCCCTTATGTGCGCTAGCCTTGGTGGGTTTCTGTTTCTTGCAACCAATCCTTCCCCAACAAGGACACTTTGTAACTCTGGGCTGGCTTAGGGAATGCTGCAGTTTATCACTATCCAGAGCTAACAGAGGGGTCCTGGTGGGAAAATTTTCCTGGCAACAGAGTTGAAGGAAGGAGACTTGAGGAGGTTGCGGTAGGTGGAGCTGTCACTCACCTTTTCCCCAGGAGTGCCGATGAGTCCCTGGGGACCGGGGAGTCCCTGGGGACAGAAAAAGAAGATGAGGGAAGGCATAAGAAAGAAGCGGTGAGTGTGGAGGTTGGGAAGCCTGGGCATGGTCTAAGGTCTCAGCTGACCACTCCCATGCCCCATTATTGGGAAAGATAGTCCAAACCTGGGACCCATGGTTTCCCTGCTGTCCCGGAGGGCCTGGTTCTCCCGGAGGACCCTGAGGAGAAAGTGGTGTTTCAGTGAAGCTGAGAGGGGTCATGGTGCTGAGGCATTAGTGAAATTGACTTGGCGGGGGGGTCAGTCATGGAAGGGAATAGGGATGTGGACAATCGGGGTCAGAGGGCACAGGGCACATACCACATTGCCTTTGGCACCAGGAGCACCATCAATTCCAGTCACACCCTAGGGGAAAAGAAGATGTGAGACCAAGACAGAGCAACAAGTGGGGAGCCTGAGTCTGAGACACCAAGAGATGCAGGTGGAAAGGTGGGCGGGGCCGGGCACTGCGGCTCATGTTTGTAATCCCAGCACTTTGGGAGGCTGAGGCGGGCGGATCACCTGAGGTTGGGAGTTTAAGACCAGCCTGGCCAACATGGTGAAACCCTGTCTTTACTAAAAACACAAAAATTAGCCAGGCATGTAATCCCAGCAACTCAGGAGGCTGAGGCAGAAGAATAGCTTGAACTTGTGAGGCAGAGGTTGCAGTGAGCAGAGATCATGCCATTACACTCCAGCCTGGGCAACAAGAGCAAAACTCTGTCAAAAAAAAAAAAAAAGAAAAAAGAAAAGAAAAGAAAGAAAGAAAAAGAAAGTTGAGCGGACATAGAAGCCACAACAGATATGGCCATGCAGAAGGCAGAAAAGTGAGAAAAAAAAGACATATAGGGGCTGGGAACAGTAGCTCAGACCTGTAATCCCAGCACTTTGGGAGGATCGCTTGAGGCCAAGAGTTTGAGACCAGCCTGACCAACATGGTGAAACCCCATCTCTACTAAAAATACAAAAATTAGCCAGGTATGATTTTGGGTGCCTGTAGTCCCAGCTACTCAGGAAGCTGAAGCATGAGAATCGCTTGAACCCAGGAGGCGGAGGTTGCAGTGAGCTGAGATCTCACCACTGCTCTCCAGGCTGGGCAACAGAGTGAGACACTAATCTCAAAACAAACAAACAAACAAAAGACAGACAGGGATGCAGAGAGCCAGTGACACTCACCGGGCGACCCGTGGGGCCAGGGGAGCCTCTGGGGCCAATCAGTCCTCGTGGACCCTGCAAGGGAGCAGGCGAATTATCTCCACATCACCTCTGTGTGGCCTTGCGAGTTCCCAGGAGCCTATAAGTCCTGGGGCCCTGGGAGTCCTGACTCCCTCCGCTGCACCAAGCAAGGGGCCCAGGGATCCCTGATACTCACCGGCTCCCCAGCCTGGCCAGTGGGCCCTGGAGGTCCCTCTGATCCCTGTGGGAAAGCATCATTACTTGGGAACAGGAAGACACAACCCTGGGAGAGCCACCTCCTCTCATCTGGGCAGCCCCTTCCAGGGGGTCTTGGAATTAGACCAAGATCCCTGGGAACCTGCAGACTAAGTCCATGGGATTCCATTCAGGCACCTGACTCCAATCCTAGACCTGCAAGTCTCACCTCCTCACCCCACAGTGTGTCCCCAGCTCTCAGGCTGGCCACTGAGACCTCCAGATCTTCCTCTCTGATTCTCATTCAGGCTTCCAAACTTACTCATCAAACCAGACCCTAACTCTCTTCCAAACTTACCCTCTCACCATCCTCTCCTGGGGGACCGGGTTGCCCCACATGGCCAAAATCACCCTGGAGAGGGAACAGAGGGGAGTTCAGAGTGGAAGGGTGTTGGCAGAGAGACCAGCCCCCTGGGAAGGCAGATGGGGTGTGAGGAGTGACATGGGCATCATGACTCTGATACTGAGGGAGGAGAGGGGGGAGTTGAATACTGGAAGGAGGGTTTAGATCTGGGGGAGGGACCTCACACACTCACCCTTTGGCCCTTCTCACCAGGCAGCCCTGGGAGGCCATCGAAGCCACGATCACCCTGTCCAGAGACACCAGTGAGCCTTGACCTCATAAGCCTGACAGCCCCCACCAAGTCTTACCTCAGCCCCATCACCTACCTTAGGTCCGGTGTCCCCTGGGAGGCCCCGAGCCCCATCTGCTCCAGGGCGGCCCTATGGAGAAAGTGAGCCCAAAAGTCAATGATGAACCCTCCCCCAAATTAGGAACCCAACTTCATCATCATCATCAACATCAAGATTTCTTTTTTAGACGGGGTCTCACTCTGTCACTCAGGTTGGAGTGCAGTGGCACGTTCTCAGCTCACTGCAACTTCAGCCTCATGAGTAGCTGGGACCACAGGCGCATGCCACCATGTCTGGCTAATTTTTTGTATTTTTGGTAGAGATGGTGGGGGTTTCACTCTGTTGCTCAGGCTGGTCTCAAACTCCTGAACTCAAGCAATCCACCCTCCTCAGCCTCCAAAACTGCTGGAATTATAGGCATGAGCCACCACACCCAGGCTAAGATATTATTTTTTAAAATGTATTTATGTGTTCTAGAGCTGAGGTCTTGCTCTCTTGCCCAGGCTGGAGTGCAGTGGCATGATCATGACTCAATGTAGCTTTGAACTCCTGGCTCAAGCAATCCTCCCACCTCAGCTTCCCAAATAGCTGGGACTACAGGTGCACACCACCACGCCTGGCTAATTTTTTATTTGTATTTTGTGTAGACACCGGGTTTCGCCATGTTGCCCAGGCTGGTCTCAAACTCCTGGGCTCAAGCCATCCTTTCACCTCAGCCTCCTAAAGTGCTGGGATTACAGATATGAGCCGCTATGCCATGGCTGATTTTTTTTTTTTTTTTTGAGACAGAGTCTTGCTCTGTTGCCCAGGCTGGAGTGTGGTGGCATGATCTCGGCTCACTGCAACCTCTGCCTCTTGGGTTCACGCCATTCTCCTGCCTCAGCCTCCTGAGTAGCTGGGACTACAGGCATCCACCACCACCCCCAGCTAATTTTTTGTATTTTTAGTAGAGACGGGGTTTCACCATGTTAGCCAGGATGGTCTCAATCTCCTGATCTCATGACGTGCCCGCCTTGGCCTCCCAAAGTGCTGAGATTACAGGCATGAGCCACCCTACCCAGCTATAGTAAGTATTTGTATGTCTAAACATACCCAAACATATAAATGGTACAGTAAAAATACAGTATCATAATCTCATGGGACCAGCAACTTACTTATTTATTCTTATTCTTATTATTTGAGACACAGTCTCACTCTGTCACCCAAGCTGGAGTGCAATGGTTCACTGCAACCTCTGCTTCCTGGATTCAAGCTATTCTCATGCCTCAGCCTTCCGAGTAGCTGGGATTGCAGGCGCACGCTGCCATGCCCGGCTAATTTTTGTATTTTTAGTAGAGACGGGGTTTCCCCATGTTGACCAGGCTGATCTCAAACTCCTAACCTCAAATGATCCACCTGCCTCGGCCTCTCAAAGTGCTGGTATTACAGGCGTGAGCCACTGCGTGCAGCCAATCATCTTATAAGCACCGTTATGTGGTGCATGACTCTATCTGAAATTGACTTATTTGTCATTTCCTTCCATGTGACAGGCCTCTTTTTTGCCATGCTGTGTCTTCCACTTCCCCATCCGTTCATCCGGTTCTATTTCAGATCTCAGGGCAAGCGTCACTCCTGCAGGCAAGTCCTTCCTGACTCTACGGCCTGGCCGGATTCCTTTACCACACGTTCAGCGGAGCTGCTGTTCCCTGCCTTCGGCACTCTTGTCCCACTAATGACACCAGCAGACTCCAAGGTCACAAAGCCAAGGCTCATGTTGGGTGTCGAGGGATGGATAAGGGGTGGTCTGGGGACCTCGCTGTCACTCACCATCTTGCCCACTCGGCCAGGGGGTCCATGAGGTCCCTGCAGGCCTCGGGGACCCTAGAAGAAAGAGAAAAGGAGGAAGGAAAGGAAAATAAGAAGAAAGAGGGACTTATTCTATTGTACTAAAAAAAAATTAGAGATAGGGTCTTGCCGTATTGCCCAGGCTGGACACCTGGGCTCAAGTAATACTCCCTCCTCAGTCTCCCAAGGAGTTGAGGCTACAAGTGTGTGCCACTGTACCCAGCTTGGAAGGACATATTTATTTATTGTACAGACGGGGTCTCCCTATGTTGCCCAGACTGGTCTTGAACTCCTGGCCTCAAGCAATCCTCCCACCTCGGCCTCCCAAAGTGCTGGGAGTCCAGACGTGAGCCGCCATTCTCTAGGAAAGTCATGAATTGCAAGGGTATCCTCAGCCCCTTTGGTATTTTCCCCATCCAGCACTACGTCCTGTGGTCCTGGGGGAAGGCTCCTCCCATCCGATCCTGCCCTATCTCCACCAGTCTCACCTGTGGCCCTTCTGCTCCCGCCTCTCCTTTCAGACCTGGATACCCGGGGAGACCCTTGGGGGAGGAGAGATGGAGAAGTGTGGTTAGAAGATGATTCTTCTCCACTAATGGCATGCACCGCCCCCTCCATGCAGTCGTCCCCTTACTCACCACAGGGCCTGGGCGCCCAGTGAGCCCCACTGGACCAGGGGGGCCTTTCATAGAGAGCTGGAAAGACAGAGGGGTCAGAGCCTGGGGCCTCCCACAAGACCCCCAACATTCCCCGCAGAGGCATCTACAGGAGAAAAATATCCCCCCTCTCCTGCCCAGCCCCTCCTTACGCCCAGACTGTATCACTCTCTGGGGTTCCTCCCACTATGTCCACACCTCCCACTCACCTGAGTCTGCTGCAGAACTGCCTGAGCCTGGGCCTGCTGGAATGAGACTGGGGGTCCTTTAAAGGAGCCGCCTGCAAACTGGAACTGGGAGGAATTTAGTGGTGAGGGAAGCCCCCAGGAGAGCCCCCTCCTGGACCAGGACTCCACTCCCCAAGACTGGGCCACTCCATCTCCTTACCGGCATCATGATCACAGTGCCCGGTGGGCCTCGGATCCCATCAATGCCGGGGATTCCTGGGAGGCCAGCAGGGCCCTGAGAGAGGGATGGGGGAAGAGAGGTGGAGACAGGTAGAGAGGGAGAGAGAGAGCGAGGACAGGGGAGGCACAGAAGGATGAGTCAGAAAGAGAGAGAGAGGGAGAGATGGAGAGAGACAGAGACAGAATCAAAGAGGGAGCATGGCAAGGAAAGAGAGAGAGAAATAGAGAGACGGGGAAAGGAAAAGACAGAGATGGAGACAGAGACAAAGAGAAGGGGAGAGAGAGGCGGAGAAGGATGGAGGCAGATGGAGAGACATACAGAGACAGAAACAAAGAGAGACAGACAGACAGAAAAGCCAGGTAAAGAGACAGAGATGGAGAAATAGAGAGAGAGGCAAAGATAGAGAGATGGGGGGAGGGAGAGAGACAGAGACCAACAGAGAGAGACAGAAGAGAGACAGAGACAGAGTCACAACAGGAGAAAGACAGAGATGAAAGACACTCAGAAACAGAGACAGGCAAAAGAAGAAAAGCAAAGAGTAGGCCCCAGAAACACAAGGGGAACCAGAGAAATAGTTCACAGATGGGAGACAGAGAACAGAAGAGGTCAGTGCCAGCCCTGAGATGGTGTTCCCGAGTGCCACGCCCTCATATCTATGTTCAGACCATCATGCTCCCAGCCCCAAACCTCACTCCTCTGGGAAGTATACACTCCAGTGGGAGTCTCTTACCTGTGGACCAGGGTCGCCAGGGAATCCTGGGGGGCCAGGAGGGCCTGAGGGGCCAACCACCCCCTGTTGGGGACAGAGAAACAGGAGTCACAGGAAGTGCAAAGTTTGAGCTAGGCTGACTTTCAACCTACCACTCACTGACTCTAACCTCAGGCTGACCTCCCTACCCCACTACAGAGTCACTCCAACTCTTCCAATGCAATGCTGACCCACACTCACCCCCAACGCTACTCTCTGACCCCTAATCTTTTTTTAGAGATGATCTCACTCTGTTACCCATGCTGGAGTGCAGTGGCATGATCATAGCTCACTGCAGCCTCCAACTCCTGGGCTCAAGCAATCCTCCCACCTCAGCCTCCCAAGTAGTTGGGACTACAAGTGGGTACCACTATTTTTTTTTTTAATATGAGGCTATATTTTTTTGGGGGCCGGGGGATGGAGTCTCGCTCTGTCACCCAGGCTGGAGTGCAGTGGCACTATTTCGGCTCACTGCAAGCTCTGCCTCCCAGGTTCACGCCATTCTCCTGCCTCAGCCTCCCGGGTAGCTGGGACTACAGGCACCCGTCACCACGCCCGGCTAATTTTTTGTATTTTTAGTAGAGACAGGGTTTCACTGTGTTAGCCAGGATGGTCTTGATCTCCTGACCTCACGGTCTGCCCACCTCAGTCTCCCAAAGTGCTAGGATTACAGGCATGAGGCACTGCGCCTGGCCAATATGTGGCTATTTTTAAAGAGATGGGGTCTTGCTATGTTGCCCAGTCTCTATGTTGTTCATTCTCCCTATTTTGACTCATCCTTTCAGCCTCAAATGTCCACTACCCTCCACTTGGCCAGGCAACATTACACCCCAACTCCTCACTCCAGGGGCTTAAACACCACTCAGCTGGAAGGGAAAGACTGGAAGAAGGAAACTCAGCCATGACTTACTCGGGGTCCGGGGGCTCCTGGAGGTCCCTCAAACTGCTGCCCCTAAAGGGAGAAATGAGTGTCGACGACCCCTGTCATCATGAAGCCCCTCAACCCCCTCGCAATCCAGACCCCTCACCTTTTCAATCACTGCGGGCTCTCCTTTTGCTCCTTTCTCTCCAGCACCCTGGGGTGGGGTCAGGGGAGATGGAGAGACGAGATGTGAACTTGGACATAAACCCCTCAGCTATCTGATCACGCACGCGTGCATGCACACACACACAGGGTCTACCTTCAGAGCCGCTTCTCCTCTACTGTAACCAACATGCACTGAGAAGCTCAGCCCCCCCGCATCCACTAGGGAGTGCCATGTCAAGGTGAATAGCATGAACTCCACAGCCTGCTGCCCAATACTGATCCTGCATCTGCCTCTTACTAACTGAGTGATGTTGGGAAATTTAGTCAACCCCTATGGCCACTTACAGGTAATTGGTCCACCTGTAAAGTCAGTGGATGAATGACGACTGTGTGTATCGCATGCAAAGATGAATGAATTGAAATAATGCTTGGCACACAAAAGCACTCCAGGTAACAAGGTACCAAGGGCAAGTTAGTTACAACTATGTACCTATGTGCCTCTGCTGTGGAACACCTAGGCTTTTCCTTCCTCCCTTTCTCTCTTTCCTTCTTTCCCTCTTTCCCTCTTTCCTTTCTTCTTCTTCTTCCTCCTCCTCCTCCTCCTCCTCCTCCTCCTCCTCTTCCTCCTCCTCCTCCTCTTCTTCTTCTTCTTCTTCTTCTTCTTCTTCTTCTTCTTCTTCTTCTTCTTCTTCTTCTTCTTCTTCTTCCTTTCTTCTTCTTTTTTGCACCCTCTACCTCCTGGGTTCAAGCGATTCTCCTGCCTCAGCCTCCCGAGTAGCTGGGACTACAGGTGTCCGCCAACATGCCTGGCTAATTTTTATATTTTTAGTAGAGACGGGGTTTCACCATGTTGGTTAGGCTGGTCTCGAACTTCTGACCTCAGGTGATCCACCTGCCTCATCCTCCCAAAGTGCTGGGATTACAAGCATGGACCACCATGCTTGGCTCCTTCCTTCCTTCTCTCTCTCTCTTTCCTTCCTTCCTTCCTTCCTTCCTTCCTTCCTTCCTTCCTTCCTTTCTTCCTTCTTTCTTTCTTTTTTTTCAGAGTTACTCTATTGCCCAAGCAGGCTTTTCCTTTTTTCTGTCTTTCCCTTCCTTCCTTCCTTCTTTCCTTCCTTCCTTCCTTCCTTTTTTCCTTCCTTCCTTCTCTTGCTTGCTTTCTTTGCTTTGCTTTTTTTTTTTTTTTTTTTTTGAGACAGAATCACTCTATTGCCCAGGCTAGAATGCAGCGGTACAATCATGGCTCACTGCAACCTCGATCTCCTCAGACTCAGGTGATCCTCCCTCCTCAGCCTCCTGAGTAGCGGGGACCACAGGTGCACACATCACCATGCCCGGCTAATTTTATTTTTTGTAGAGACAGGGTCTTGCTATGTTGCCCAGGCTGAACTCAAACCAGGAGCCACTGCACCTGGCCTCTTTTCTTTTCTTTATTATTTTCTTTAAATTATTATCTTCTTTAAATAATAATAATAATAATTATTATTATTATATCCCTCTTTAAATAAAAGGGGATATATTTATATCCCTCTTTATAATAATAAATAATAATAATTATTATTATTATGTTGAGACAGAGTCTCCCTCTCACACCCAGACTGGAGTGCAGTGGTGCGGTCTCGGCTCACTGCAAGCTCTGCCTCCCAGGTTCAGGCCATTCTCCTTCCTCAGCCTCCTGAGTAGCTGGGACTACAGGCGCCCACCACCATGCCCAGCTAATTTTTGTATTTTTAAGTACAGACGGGCTTTCACCAATGTTAGCCAGGATGGTCTCAATCTCCTGACCTCTTGATCCTCCCGCCTCGGCCTCCCAAAGTGCTGGGATTACAGACGTGAGCCACCGTGCCCAGCCCAAGCCTCTTTTCTTTTCTCTAGAGACAAGGTCTTGCTCTGCCACCCAGGCTGGAGTGCAGTGGTGTGATCATGGCTCCCTGCAGCCTCCACCTCCTGGGCTCAAGCTATCCCCTCGCTTCAGCTGGGACCAGAGGCACGTGCCACCACTGGGTTCGGTTAATTTTTTCTTTATTTTGTAAAGATGGGGTCTCGCTATGTTACCCTGGCTGGTCCCAAACTCTTGGGCTCAAGTGATCTTCCCGCCTCAACCTACCAAATTGCTGAGATTATAGGTGTGAGTCACCGTACCCTGCCTCAGTTACCTCTTGATCTCTACCCTCTTCTCTTCTCCCTGCCCTTAACATAAAAACAGCCTAAAATTTGTACTGACTTAAGATGGTGCTTCGGAACAAGAGTCCACCATCTTCTTGGTTTGCTGTCTCTTGGAATAAACCTGCTTTTCCTTCCACCAGTTCTCGTCTCTCTTGTTTTCCTTTCAAATATCAAGCCACTGAGCTTGGGTTCGGTTACATCGAATGTGTATCCATTTTTTCTCTAAGACCAAAATGGAGCATGTTCCAAATCGGTCCACTTCTCTCCATCCCTCCCTCCCATCTCCCTCCAGGTCACATCCCCACTGCAGATTCCCTGCTGCCCCTCTGGCTCCCCCTACTGTCCATGTGCCATTCATCTGCCAGAGAGCTCTTTTTTTTCTTTTTCTTTTCTTTTTTTTCTTTCTTTTTTTTTTTTTTAAGAGATGGGGCCTCACTGTTGTCTAGGCTGGCCTCAAACTCCTGGCCTCAAGCGATCTTCCCGCCTCCGCCTCCCAAAGCATTGGGATTACAGGTGTGAGCCACTGCCCCCGGCCCAGAGGGAGCTTTCAAAACTCCAAGTCAGATCATGTTCCTTCACAAGTGCTCAAGTGGCATCTCCTGGTACTTGGAGTAAAAGCCAAGCCCCTCTGTCTAGTCACAGAGTCAACTATTAGCACAGTGTCTGACACAAGCAGGTGCCGAAGCCAAAAGAGAGACTGGCCTTTCGTGGCTCCTGGTAGGAATCCCTTCTAAGCCCTCAAGATGTGAGAAAAGTAAGTAAATAAAATAACACAGGGACAGAAGACCATATACCACATGTTCTCACTTATAAATGGGAGCTAAATGAGAAAACATGGACAAATAGAGGGGAACAGCAGACACTAGGACCTATCGGAAGGTGGAGGGTGGGAGGAGGGAGAGGATCAGGAAAAATAACTAATGGATACTAGGCTTAATACCTGAGTAATGAAATAAATAATCTGTACAACGAACCCCCCATGATACATGTCTACCTACGTAACAAGCCTGCACTTGTACCCCTGAACTTAAACAAAAGTTAAAAAAAAATGACAAAATAAAATAAAATAAAATAAAATTTTTTTTCCAAGATGGAGTCTCATTTTGTTTCCCTGGCTGGAGTGAAGTGGCACGATCTTGGCTCATTGCAGCCTCTGCCTCCTAGGTTCAAGCAATTCTCCTGCCCCAGCCTTCCCAGTGGCTGGGATTACAGGCGCACACCACCACTCCTGGCTAATTTTTTGTGTTTCTAGTAGACATGTGGTTTCACCATGTTGGTCAGGCTAGTCTCAATCTCCTGACCTCAAATGATCTGCCTGCCTCGGTCTCCCAAAGTGCTGGAATTACAGGCTGGAGCCACTGCGCCCCACCTAAATAAATAAATTTTTAAATAGGAATCCCACTCTCTTGCACCTAACCCCAGCCACCTAGACTCACAGGAAAGATCTGGAACTGAGTCCGAGATGGGTATTCTGCTGCCCGGAAGTCAGGGCCCATGGTGGAATCAGCTCCTTCTTCATCCTCCCTGGTTGCCTTGGTCTCCAGGGTCCCCAGCTCGGTTCCACTGTCAGGGTCCAAGCTCCCCTGAGAACATTAGGACAGACCAAAGTTTTCCCTGACCTCCTTATTGTCTACCACCCCCCAAACCCCTGAGGTCTTCCCTCTTCCAGCCCCATCCAACCTCTGGGATTGTGGCATTGGGTCCAGTAGTCACAGTGGAGATGACGGCCAAAGGCGTAGGGGTTGGAGGCAGATTTGGAGCTGGAGTCTCTGTCTTGGGGATGTCAGTGGAGGTCTGGAGCAGGGATAGAGGGAGCTTTGGGTCTCAGGTCAGGGCAATCAAGACAAAAGGGAGGCACCCTCCCACTGTCCCCAGGAGCTCCCAGTTTGGGGCCAGGACAGAGGAGGCTCCCCAAAGAGCACCGAAGGCCAGTGGAGACAAAAGTGTGCTGGCTGGACCAGGGCTTCCAGTAGAGGGAGCCATCGTGGATGGAGGAGGCGCTGAGCCAGCCTGGCCCTGGAACCCAGAGGTCAAGGTCAAGGTCTAACATTCAGGGCCAGGCTCCCGGAAGCCTAGCCCACATGTCCTCTCCCAAGGCAGAGTTCAGCGGCCAGTCAGCCAGGCCACAGTCAGAGAGGGAGTGGCGGCTCCTTCTAGCCTGCACAGCTGCAGAGGAACTGGGTCAAGGCAGGGGTTGGGGGGTGTGGGAAGAGGATGGTGGGGCCCCAGGTGAGGGGACAAGGCTAAGGAAGGGGCTGAAGAGGGGCCCACTACTCCTGGTGTCTGTATTCTTAGCCAAGAAGATCTGGAACTGAGATGTAGTGCAACCAGTGACTCCCCCACCAGCCAAAGACCCCAAGCAATGACCCCCACCAAGGACCCCCCAACCCAGTGACCTACCAAGAATGACCTACATCAACAGACCCCAATGATTCTAGAACCAGTGACTCACAAACAACCCCTCCCACTGGCATCACTGGCCTCAACCTGTTACTGCTCCATTCAGTGATTTTCCCAACCAGTGACCTCAACGAGTGACACTCTCTTGACTATTAGCACTAACTAGTGACTCTCCAACTAATAACCCCCATCAGTGACCCTTAATCAATTATTCCTCTAACCAGTGATGCTCCAACAATTAATACCCATAAATGAGCCCAACAAAAGTGTCCTAACCAATGACCCCCAAACAGTAATTCCACCTATCAATGACTTCCTAACTAATAATCCCGTTAGGGACTCCCAAATCAGTTACCCCATCTGCGACCCCCTGAAATCACTCTTCCAACTTGTGGCCCCAATGAGTGATGCCACTATGACTTCCAGTCAGTGACCATCCACCAACAACCCCCCAGTCATTGACCCTAAACTGGGGACATCGGTGGCACCAATAATGGTTTCTATCAATGACCTTCCACAGTGATCCCAGCTAGGTGCACCCCAAACACTGATCTCAATTAATATCTCCCTCGATGATTCCCCCCTATCCAGCAATCGCTATCAGGGAAGCCAAATAATACCCCCAATTAATGACTCTCCCAATGAATAACTGTCCCCAATGACCCCAAGAAGGGAACCCCAAACAATGACACACTAACTAATGAACACATCATTCAACCCAGCCAATGATCCCCCTTAAACAGTAGCCCTCATCAAGAACCCGCTTAAAATCAGGAGCTTATCTGGGTCTGCCCCTCCCTCTAGTGCCCCAGGACTGGAGATTGAGGGGGTCAGAGGTGGGAGAGCTTGTAAGATGGGACCCACTCCCACCCTGTCATCAGTCACCCTGACAGTCATCAGTCAGCTGAGAGAAGTCAGAGCTCATGGATCAGAGACCAGAGAAAAAGATCATAGATGAGGGACCAGAGATTAGTAGGGATGGGAGACTAGAAGTCAAGCACCAAGACCAGAAGTCAGATGGTCAAGGCCGGAAGTCAGGTGGTCTCAGGGCTCTTACCTGGTTCTCTGGGGAGTCAGGAGGTGGACTTGAGGTCAAAATTTCCTTGTTCTTCTTTTTCCTGCCCTTCCCCTTGCGACCTCGCCCTTTCTTCCTCCCTTTTCCCTTCCCCTTCCGCTGAGGACGAGGGGTCTCTGGTTCACCCTGGGGAGCCTGGGAGGAGGGTCCCAGTCAGGTCCAGAGCATCCCACCAGCAGAGACCCCATCCTTCAGGTCACCTGGGGTGAGGCTGGCTCATGGTCCATTGTGTCCTCACTCAGCCCTGTGACCTGGAGTTGATGTTATTCATGTAACCTGGGGTCAAGGGTGGCTCAGGAATATGACTTGAGGTCAAAGTCATTCACGCCTGGGATGTGTTTGAGGTCAGGGGTCACTTAACCCTCTGTCTAGGGGATGAGAATTCACTCTTTCCAGGGATCTGGAGCCGGGAAGGACCCAGCCTGTGTCCTGAGATTAGGAGTCATGGAGCCCCTCACTCACCCCTGTGGCTGCCGGTACCAGGTTGTCGCAGTTGGGGAGGTACCGCTCGCAAGCCTGGAAGGCAGCCTGAGGATCTGGGCTTATCAGCAGCTCCTGAATGTCTCCCTAGGGGGTGGGGGGTGTAGGAGTCAAGGAAGGCAGCCATACAGCCACAGGCTTACTCTGACCCCTCATCCCCCAGAAGTCCTACCCACCTCCTGGTACCAGGGTGTGATGCTCTCCCATCCAGAGCACACTACGTATAAGGAGGAGGTGACTCCATGACAGCCCTAGTGATTCCTCTACCCCCTGTAACTAAGACAAGGAAAGATCCTATCGGGGGCACACCCGATCCCAACCACAAGCCACATCCCATCCCACACATCTGCCCCACTAGGGGTGCATCAGTTCCTTCATAGGTTCAAGCAATTCTCAGCCTCCCAAGTAGCTGAGATTACAGGCGTGTGCCACCACACCCAGCTAATTTTTGAAGTTTTAGTAGAGACAAGGTTTTGCCATGCTGGCCAGGCTGGTCTCGAACTCCTGGCCTGAAGTGATCCACCCACCTTGGCCTCCCAAAATGCTGGGATTACAGGTATGAGCCACCGTGCCCTGCCAACACCATAAATTGCGACGATGCCTACTTGGCTTGTTGTGGGAAGATCCAGTATTAGGGATAAGGAGGAACATGAGGTAGATCAGGTCCTGGCCTCCCAGAGGTGACACACATCACGGTCACACACAGTTAACAAAGGTCTCCACACCCAGAACACACATCACACTGCCACACAACACAGCTGCTTGCTGGCTCCCAAAGTTATAACTGCCCCTATACAATCACACACTATCACAGCAACCAGCACCATCTCAGGTCACAGTCTCAGACACACAACACCACCAGATCAGATCTTTCCACAACAAGCCCAGTAGGCGCTGTCACAATTTATGGTCTTGTGGCTCTGCAATCTCACAGTCATGCACTGCAACGGCACACACAAGCATGCACTGGCACAACCGGATCTTCCTACAACAAGTCAAGTAGGCCTCGTCACGATTTATGGTGTTGGCCGGGCGCGGTGGCTCATACCTGTAATCCCAGCACTTTGGGAGGCCAAGGTGGATGGATCACTTGAGGCCAGGAGTTCAGGACCAGCCTGGCCAACATGGCAAAACCTTGTCTCTACTAAAAATTCAAAGATTAGCTGAGCGTGGTGGTGCACACTTGTAATCTCAGCTACCTGGGAGGCTGAGAATTGCTTGAACCCGTGAGGTGGAGGTTGCAGTGAGCTGAGATGGAGCCACTGCACTCCAGCCTGGGCGACAGAGCAAGGCTCCATCTCAAAAAAAAAAAAAAAAAAAAAAAATTATGGTCTTGTGGCTCTGCAATTTCACAATTCCACGCTGCAACGGTGTGTGAAAGCATGCACTTGCTTCCCTCAGCTTCCTGGGGATAGATTGAAGCTTGACATCTTCCTTCTTTAATATCCTCTCCAGATTCAGGCTGTAGACAAAACATCCAACCCACTGCCTCAGTTTCCCCCGTCACTGAACTCCTACCTCGAAAGTCTTCTCCCCAAGGTCCTGGGTCCCCAGCACAGTGAGTCCAGCTATGCTGATGAAGCGGGGGCCATGGCCCAAGACAGGCGGCTGGGCTTCACAGTCAGCTACCAGGGTCACCGTCTCACCATCTATGCTGACCGCCACACGGTGCCACCTGCAAGGGGACGGCCTCCGTGTGGGTGCTTCTCACCCCACCCCTCATCCACAGACCCCTGCCCACTCTCCCCATGCTCACCTGCCATCTGTGAGGTTGACCTGCTGGGGGAGGGGGCGGAAGGGATCACCTAGGAGACCCAGCGCTGGCCCCAGTGCCAGGCCCAACTGCCGGGCACCCCTTTCATCATAAATGGACAGCAGGACAGACTGATTGGCTGGCTGGCCCCGCAAGGTGATCAGCAAGGAGAAGTTCTCAGGAAAGTGGCCATCTGGGTGGGCAGAGGGAACAGGGCAGCTCAGATGGCCCAGCAGTGCCTCTCTCCAGGGAGGTACCCAGGCCTCCTACTCCAGCTCACCTGGAAAGAGTTCCCGCGTGGGGATGCCGAGTGTGCTGGCCTGGCCCACTCTGAATGCCCGGTCACCCTCTGGAGTCCTCTGGGGACAGAAGCCAGGCCCCTCGGGGACCCCAGCCTGTCCTCCCCGCACACCCAGGGCCTTCAGGACATCCACAGGATCTGCAGCAGAGAGAAGCCGTTGGGGGGCAGAGGTGGGGAACAGCTAGAACAAGCCCAGGACTCCAGGACAGAGGCTCAGGGTTTTTTTGGGGGGGAGCTCAGCCTCTCCCTCCCTCACACCATGTGTTTGTGGCTCAGGAAGAAGGAGCAGGCCTGGGCCCCCAGCACCCTCCGCCTCCTCATCACCCCACAGATGTTCCGACCTCAGCAGCCTGTTGACTCTGTTTTTATTTCCCCTTGGTTTTTGGTGAGAAAAAAAGTTGACCTAGTTCTGGGATGAATCAAAGCTTCCTGGCCTGAGCCCCAGAGTGGAACTGTCCCCCTCTCCCCACTCCCCCGCACAGGCTCCCTAGGGCTACATCCCAGGCCTGGAGCCCCCTTGCCAGAGGAAACCCATGTGGAGAGGAGGGGCTTCTAGTGTGTTTTCTTCCCCCACCTCCTCCCTCTCTCTAACCTCCTCCTTTGACCACTGTCACCCACAACCTCTTCCTTTTGACTACAGCCATTTTGGAGCTCCTCCCTCTGACCACTCTGCCTCTGACCATGCCCACTAACTTCTTTTTCCAGTTACCCCCTCTGGCCCTCTGATTTTCTTCTGCCTGACCCGTCTATTTCCTCTGATCTCCTTTTTCTGCCTGACCCAACGTCCGCCTTCTGACTTTCCCCTCTGACCTCCTCCCTCTGACTTTCCCCTTTGACCTCTTCCCTCTGACTTTCCCCTCTGACCTCCTCCCTCTGACTTTCCCCTTTGACCTCTTCCCTCTGACTTTCCCCTGTAACCTCCTCCCTCTGACCATCCCCTCCGACCTCCTCCCTCTGACTCTCCTCTCTGACCTCCACCCTTGGACTTTCCCCTCTGACCTCCTCCCTCTGAATGTCCCCTCTGATCTCCTCTCCTCTGACATTCCCCTCTGACCTCCTTCCTGTGACTGTCCCCTTTGACCTCTTCCCTCTGACTTTCCCCTCTAATCTCCTCCCTTTGACCCTCTCCTCCAACCTCCTCCCTCTGAGCCTCCCCTCTGATCTCTCCTCTGACTTTCCCATCTGACCTCCTCCCTCTGACTTTCCCTTCTGATCTCCTCCCTCTGACTTTCCCCTCTGACCTCCACCCTCTGACTTTCCTCTCCAACCTCCTGTCGTTTGATTTTCCCCTCTGACCTCCTCCCTCTGACATTCCCTTCTGATCTCCTCCCTCTGACTTTCCCCTCTGACCTCCACCCTCTGACAACCCCCGACCTTCTCCCACTGCCTATCCTGATCTCCTCCACCTGACCCATGACCTCCTCGTTTCATCTCTCTGACCTTCTTCTTCTGATCAGCTGTCTCCAATAACCTCCAGACCTCCCCCGTCTGACCCTGTCCCTCTTTCATCCCAGCTAAGGAAAGGACTTGTCTGGCCCAACAGTTCCTAATCTAGGCCACGCTACCAGCCCCACCCCGAAAAGCAGCCCAGCCAGTGCTAAGTGGAACCACATGGCTTGGGCAGGGGCGGGTGGGGGCTTCCCTTGGGCCCCGAGCCCCCTGTCTGGTTTCCCCCTCCCCCCACCCTTCGCAAATTGTCCCACTGACCCCCTGCCCCAGCCTCTTGGCAGGAGCTAGATTCTCCCGAATCTGCCATGACCTCACCCCTGGGGGCGGCTCTGCTGATCTCACCACAGGGAGCTGGGGCGGGGGGGTAAGACGTTGGGGAGGCAGGGGCTTGGATGAAGGACCCCGATTCCCACTCTTCCTAGGTCAGAGCCCTCATTTTCCAGACTCCTCAGAGGCCTGTGTCAGCCTCTGTTTCCTCTTGCCTCCAATCTCCTTCTCTCCGCATCCCTGCCCGCCCTCTCTCTGTCCCACTTTCTGTGCTGGGTCTTTCCAGGCCTCTATCTGTGTCCAAGTCTCTCTCTCTCTCTCATTCTCTCTCTCTCTTTTTTCAATCTCTCTCTCTCCACTCGCCTTCCCCAACCCATCACCCCAGCCCCCATCTCTAATTGCCTGTTTTGTGGCTGGGCTGTTATTAAGAGAAATCTGGGTTGCAGTCCCCTGGGGCTGAGATCTGGGCTCCCAGGCTCTGCTGACCACAAGAGTCACTTCCCCACGGAACAATCATCCCAGCTGCCCCATCTCAGGCTGGGGCCCAGGGGAGGATTGAGATCAACGACCTCACCCAGCCTGGAGGCTCTCCCCTGACCCACACACTAACCTCTCTGCAGAGGAAAGAGGGTCTCTCCTCAACTACCACTCATTTACAATAAGAAAGTCCTTCCCAGCATCCAGCTCAAAGATATCCTGCTTGAAACTTGTGTCCCTTCTGGAATGACCTTTCAGAAACTGACTGCCCTTTCTTTTCATAGCTGGCATTATGACAAAAAGTCACATAAGCGGCATTGAGTCCTGCCTACGGGGACAGAGGGTGGGGGGTCTGTCAGGGACCCAACTTGCCTCCTGCCACTCTCCCCTGTGCTGGTCAGGGCCCCCAGGGGGATCTTGGCTGGGGTCTGGGATGTGAAGGGACAGAGGCAGGGGCTGAGTCAGGGCATGGCTGGGAATCCCCCAGGTGTGCGGTGTGTGTGCAAATATGTGTATGTGCATGAGATTGTACAAGCGTGGGTGAGTCTGAATGAGCCAGGCAGAGATTAGCTGGGCATGTCATTTCTCCGGGTGTCAATGTGTGCAAATATTTTGCTTCTAATGGAGGGATTAGGTGCAGTTACTTGACGCGTGGCCATGTAACGCTTGCAGCGAGCTTGCAGGTGTGTCTGTGACTGTAACACCTCAGACTTCTGGTGGGGGAGTGCCGTTCTGTGTGAGAGTGTGACCCAGCCAGAGAGTGGGTGATGGGTTGTGAATGTTGACAACGTTTGTTCGGATGTCAGGGGCAGCGTGTGTGAGAAACTGAGCGCGTGGGAGGGTCATAAAAGCTGGAACCATTTGGCGGGTGACTGGAGAGGGTTGCCTGGACACGGTGTTTCACATTCCTCGAGTCCCAGGGGACTTATATTCAGAGTGGATGCCTGAGATTGCATGACCATGTGGATGTGTGAGCGTGGGAATGCCGAATGGTCCAATCAGGGATTAACCATATGGACAGGCACCTTCCTGGACTCCAAAGTAAGAAGTGTGCTGTGGGGTGTGTGTGTGTGTGTGTGTGTGTGTGTGTGTGTGTGTGTTGGGAGACTGAGCTCACCTTAGAAAGGAATTTCCAGGAGGGCCTAGTCTGAGGTCTCTCAGATCAGGGAAGCCCCAGGGAGCCACGCCATCCCCTGACTCCCGGAGCGCCCCCTACTCCGAACCCTGCGGGGCGGGACAGGGCGCCCAGCCAGATGCGCGCAGCTGGGCGTGCGTCAGCGCTGACTCACCCATCCGGCGGCCCCCGGGACCCCTTGGGGGACCCTGAGAAATTCCTCGGAAAAAACACCCAAGGCTCCAGCAGCTGGGGTGGGAGGGGGGGAGCAACTTCCACTCCCGCCCCGCCCTGCGCCCCGCCCCGCCTCGCCCCTCACCGTGGCCCTCCCCGAGGCCCTGTCCATGGTGCTGATCGCGGCTCTGGGGACCGTGGGGTGGGGGAGGGGGCGACAGGGAGGGAGGGGAGGAGACGGGCACTCGCCAATTTGGGGCAGAGGAGGGAAAGGGAGAATGGGGTGAAGCCATTTAAAGAGACGCAAAAGAAACTGTGGGTTCCCGAAGAGCCCCCTCCCATACTCGTCCCCACTCACCTTCATCCTCATGGGCAATTATTTGCACCCAAAAATCACAACTACACCCCTCATAGGGGCACTCAGAGACACACAGTCACACGCATAACCACACATACGGTTACCCTCGAAAATCAGCACATAGACAAACGCACAAGTGCATACTCACCTGTCGCAATATACACCCTCCCAGCACTGCCCTGTCACTCACAGTCACACTATCGCCATCAACCTCCACATGCAAGCACACATGCAATTTCACTCCAAATGCACAGACATGCTACACACACGCACACACCTGCACATTGCATGCATTCCCACGCGCTCGCCAGAAAACGCAGTCACACATCCCTACCCCTACCCCCGAACAGTCACACACCCACAAATCACCCAGAGTCGGACACTCATGCGCCCACATCACACCGGAACCCCACGCAGCGCTCACGTCCTCCCCCTCCACGCCTCTCCATGCCTCGCTCTTTTAGGCCCTCTCTGAGTCGTGGACCCTGGGTCCCATCTGTTCCCTCCCGGCTCACCGGCCTGCGTCCCCGGCAGAAGCTGCAGCGCCGCCAGGAGCAGGCAGAGACCGGCCCGCGGCTGGCCCAGGCCCTGGCGGTTCCCCATCCTGGCGGGGCCCACGGGCAAGGCGGGGGACCAGTCGGGGCGGTTGCCGGGCGCGGCGACTCCTCGGGCTCGGTGCAGTCACTCGCGGCGCCCGCTCCTCTCGGGGTCCGCGGGAAACTGCCCGAGACCCCGCCCTGGCCTCGCCCTGCGCTCCAGCGCCTGGCCAGGCGGGGCTCCTTGGAGGGGGAGCGCTGACAGCTGGACTGGGAAGTTGGGAAACTTTGTGCTGAGCGCTGATTGGCCGGCTGGTGTGGAGCCGAGCGCCAGGAGCTGGGTTGTTCCTGCCCCACCCCACAGTGGAGGAGAAGGGTCACTCCCACCCAGTCCTGGAGTTCGAGGGTTCCAGCCCTACCCCAAACCTTTTCGGCCTAGCAGATCCCCTCAAAGGAGAGCTTAGCCTCATTCAAACCTTCAGCCTCCATCCAGGCCCTGGAAAAGGGGGAGGTGCAGGTTTATACCAAATCTTTTTTTATTTTCTTTTATTTTTACATTTTATTTTGGAGACAGGGTCTTGATCTGTCACCCCAGCTGGAGTGCAGTGGCCCAATCATAGCTCACTGCAGCTTCCAACTCCTGGGTTCAAGCCATCCGCCTGCTTCAGCCTCCTGAGAAGCAGGTACCACATGCACATACTGCCACACCTAGCTAATTTAAATATATATATATTTTTGTAGAGACCAGGGTCTTGCTTGCTGCCCAGGTCGGTCTTGAACTTCTGGTTTCAAGTGATCCTTCGGCCTTGCCCTCCCAAAGCGCTGGCATTACAGGCATGAGCCACCTCACCTGGCACCAAGTCCTTTCTGCCTCACTCAGGCCCGCAAGTGGGGTCCCAATCTCACCCCAAACGCTCATTCACCTACCTGCTTTATCCTCAGTCCCTTAGCTAGACAATAGGAGGTACCAGCCTCAGCCCCAGAGCCTTTCCTTTAGGTCCCTAAGGGGTCCTGATCCCACCTCAAACTTCACCCCAGATCCCAAAATGGGGTCCCCAGTCTTACTCCAAACATTTATCTCTCCACTGAAATCCCTGAGTCACGTGTCCTGGTCCCAGATTCTCACCACAGATCCCAAAACAGTTTTCACTTTCCCCCAAATTATTGATTCCTCAAATAAAGGGTCTTATCTCCATCCCTAACCCTCATCTCCCCCCACCCCAAACCAGGTCTCCAGTGGATGCCCTGGCCCCAATCCCAAATCCCCACCAAATGGGGGAGTCTGAGCTGGGTGCGGTGGCTCACGCCTGTAGTCCCAGCACTTTTGAGAGGCTGAGGCGGGCAGATCGCTTGAGTCCAGGGGTTAGAGGCCAGCTGGCTAACATGGCAAAATCCCATCTCTGCTAAAAATACAAAAACTAGCCAGGCAATGTGGCTGGCCTCTGTAGTCCCAGGTACTTGGGAGGCTGAGGTGGGAGGATCACTTGAACCAGGGAGGTGGAGGTTGCAGTGAGCTAAGGTTGTGCCACTGCAGTCCAGCCTGGGCAACAGAGCAAGACTCTATCTGTCTCAGAAAAAAAAAAAAAAAAATGTCCGGGGGTGGTGGGAAATCTGTCCCTGTTGCAAAGCAATGCACTGTCACGGGGAGGAAAGGGTGGATTCTTGCCATTCTTGGGATGAGGCAGAGGCTCCCCTCACCGTGCTGGTACCCCCACCTCCAGCATGAAGAGGCCCCCAGGAGGTCAAATAGAGCTTTTATGCAATTGGACAAGCGCAGACACGCAGGATGTGAGGGTGCTTCCCGAGGGAGGGGAGGAACCAAGAGGCGTATCCTGAGCCCTGAACTGCTCCCCGAACCCTGCTTCCCCCACCCCCGCCCCAGGGGAAGAGGGAGACGCAAGCAGTGCCTTCCTCCCAGTCTCTGACTCCCCAGACAAAGAGTCTCTGTGTCCCTGAAGAGGAGGGGGTGGGGCCCCATCAGGCCTGAGGGGGAGACGGGGCCCCCCAGGGTGGGAGGAGGAGAGGGAATCTCTGCAAGCTGCGCCTCCCCCCACCCCAGGGACGTCTGAAGCTGAGACTTCTCCAACTAAAAGGCTCTCACAAAATTCCTGCCTGCCCTGCCTTGCTGGAAGTTCTTCCTGTAGTCTAACTACATCTTCTGACAGTTCTACACCCCTTCCCTCTGTGAAACAACATTTCTGGATCCACATTCTCTGTCTCCTTCTCTCACTCTCTCCCTTCAATCAGAGATTCTTCACCCAGAATACAGACACTAATTCCCCCCAACTTTCACAGAAACTCTCCCCAGCCCTAAATAATTTATACTCGGCCGGGCTCAGTGGCTCACGCTTGGAATCCCAGCACTTTGGGAGGCTAAGACCGCTGGACCACTTGAGGTCAGGAGTTCAAGACCAGCCTGACCAACATGGAGAAACCTCATCTCTACTAAAAATACAAAAATCAACTCCGTGTGGTGGCACACACCTGTAGTCCCAGCTACTTGGGAGGCTGAGATAGGAGAATCGCTTGACCCTGGAAAACAGAGGTTGTAGTGAGCCGAGATTGTACCACTGCACTCCAGCCTGGGTGACAAGAGCAAGGCTCTGTCTCAAAATAATAATAATAATAATAATTTACACTCATAATAAAAATTAAAAATTAAGAAAACAGTTACAAATGTCCAAGGCAGGAGGATCGCTTGAGGCCAAGAGTTGGAGACCAGTCTGGGCAACAGAGCAAGGTCCCATGTCTAAAAACAAAGTAAATTTAAAAATTAGCTGGGTATGGTAGTGTGTGCCGGTAGCCCCAGCTACTCTGGAGGCTGAGGTGGAAGGATCGCTTGAGGCTGCGGTGAGCTACGGTGGTGCCACTGCACTGCAGCCTGAGTGACAGAGCAAGATGCTGTCTCTTAAAAACAAACAAACAAAAACCAGTGATGTGTATAGTAGGTGTGGAGAAGAAATTTTTGGCAGATGAAGAAAATGAGGTGCAGAGAGGATTTAAGAAATTCTCTCTTACTGCCTGTTCAGGGTCAGTCCAGAATTGAGGGTCTCCTGGCCAGGGCGGAGGCTTTGCCCTGCAGGGGATCTGTGGGAGGGGGTTAGGAGGGAGCAGACGAGCCCAGGATGAATGGTCAGAGTCAGGTGCTGCCCGGCGGAGGTCACGCGTCCAGGGAGGGGATCAACATGGCCGCTGCACCCCGGACTGTGCTGATCTCCGGCTGCTCATCAGGAATTGGTCTGGAACTTGCAGTGCAGCTGGCCCATGACCCCAAGAAGCGTTACCAGGGTAAGAGGTGCAGGGCGGCGCTAGGAGGCAGCAGGGTGGAAACGGCTTCCCCAGCACTGTCTCCCCTACCCATCTCTCCCAGCTGCACTTGTGGGCTTGGGGAGAACTCAGGATGCATGCCGTCTTCCTCTCCCTCCAGGAATCATCCCCTCATCCTACAAATATTTCTTGAGCACCTTCTGGGTGTTCTGAATGCTGGCAACACAACTGGGGATGAAATAGACAAAAATCTCAGCCCTCGGGATGGTGTCATGCGGGGAGGAGAGGGAGAACGGGCGATAAACAGATAAAAAGAAATTGTTGCTATATCTGGTGGGAATAAGTGCTGAGAAACAAAATAAAGCATGCTGAGAGTGGCAGGGGGTGGGTGGGTGATATTTTTAGAAGGGTTTCACTAGGGCATTTCCTAGATTGGAATAGTCACTACCCTGATGCTCACTCCTCCACAGTCTCCCCAGATTACTGCTTTTACTGAGATAAGCTTCTTAAGTGCTCCTGACCTTGGGGGTTGAAGGGATGGCCTTCTAGTTCTAAGAACTTGCCTTTCTGCAGCTCTAGAATAAATCCCTGGAACCTGCATCCTAACCAACCAGGAGAACCCCTGACCCAGAGGGTGCATGCTGGAGCCAAAGTGGGCAAAGGGTTGTTACTTACAAGGAGGCGACTGGGGGTGAGGGCATTGCCCCAGTTGGCAGGGGTGCTTCTCCCAGCCCTCTGCCCTCTGTTTTAGAAACACACACAGCTTTGAGCATGAGAGCCTGAACGCCAGTGTGCAGGGAATAACGTGCGTTCCTGTGGGCGGGCAGATGGGTGTATTAAACTGCTGGAGGCTAATGTTTACGGAGCTTTTACAATGTACCACGCTGCATTCTAAGTGCCCTGAATCCAGGAAGTCGTTTAATCCTCACATCACACCTGTGAGGCAGGCACTATCATCCACCCCATTTTATTATTATTTTATTATTTATTTATTTTGAGTCAGAGTCTTGCTCTGTCGCCCAGGTTGAGTGCAGTGGCGCATCTTGGCTCACTGCAGCCTCCACCTCCCACATTCAAGTGATTTTCATGCCTCAGTCTCCTGAGTTTCTGGGATTAAGGCATGCACCACCACACCCGGCTAATGTTTTGTATTTTTAATAGACGAGATTTCACCATGTTGGCCAGACTGGTCTCGAACTCCTGGCCTCAGGTGATCTGCCCACCTGGGCCTCCCAAAGTGCTGGGATTACAGGCATGAGCCACTGTGCCTGGCCTGCCTCATTTTAGAAATGAGGAAACGAAGATGCAGACTGTCAAAGGTCTTTGCTCAAGGTCTCCCAGCTGCAAAGTGGCAGAGCTGGGATTTGAACTCAGGCATCCCATCCCTTGCACCCATGTTTCCCACTATCTCACATGTAGATGCAAGTGAACCCATTCAGGCGCCTGCTACCCACGAATCACACTGGTCCGAAGACAAGAGGCAAATTGCCCCCAGGAGTGTTCTTGGTTGATTATGGTTGCACACATTGGGGGATATCAAACATGCATGCTGGTGCATGTGCAGACATGGTACATATGCTAAGGTCCTGCTTAAGAGCATAAGCTTGAGGCTGGGCGCAGCAGCTCATGTCTGTAATCCCAGCACTTTGGGAGGCCGAGGTGGACAGATCACCTGAAGTCAGGAGTTTGAGAACAGCCTGGCCAACATGGTGAAACCCCGTCTCTACTAAAAATACAAAAATTGGCCAGGCGTGGTGGTTCATGCCTGTAACCCCAGCACTTTGGGAGACCAAGGTGGGTGGATCACGGGGTCAGGAGATCGAGACCATCCTGGCTAACACGGTGAAACTCCATCTCTACTACAAATACAAAAACTTAGCCGGGCGTGGTGGCGGGCACCTGCAGTACCAGCTACTCTGGAGGCTGAGGCAGAAGAATGGTGTGAATCCCAGGGGTGGAGCTTGCAGTGAGCCGAGATTGCGCCACTGCACTCCAACCTGGGTGACAGAGCAAGACTCTGTCTCAGTCAATCCATCAACCAATCAATAAAAATACAAACATTAGCTGGGCATGGTGGCAGGTACCTGTAATCCCAGCTACTTGAGAGGCTAAGGCAAGAGAATCGCTTGAACCAGGAGACAGAGGTTGCAGTGAGCCGAGATTTTGCTACTGTATTCCAGCCTGGGTGACAAGAGCGAGACTCCATCTCAAAAAAAAAAAAAAAAGAAAAGAAAAGAAAAAAGAGGATAAGCTTGGCCAGGCTCTGTGGCTCTTTGGCTTCTGATGCCTATAATCCCAGCACTTTGGGAGGATGAGGTGGGCAGATCACCTGAGGTTTGAGACCAGCCTGACCAATATGGTGAAACCCCATATCTACTAAAAATACAAAAATTAGCTGGGTGTAGTGGCAGGCACCTGTAATCCCAGCTACTTGGGAGGTTGAGGCAGGGGAATCGCTTGAACCCAGGAGGTAGAACTGGCAGTGAGCCGAAATCACGCCCCTGCACTCCAGACTGGGTAACAAACGAGAGTGAAACTTTGTCTCAAAATATGTATATATATATATATATGCCTATTAACTTCAGCGTTCATGTATGTATGCATGTTGGCTATAGGTATGTATGCATTTTTTTCATGGCAGTCTGTTTTATGTTTGTGTATTTTATTGTCTTACCTACTAGGCTATAAATTCCATGAAGGCAGAAATGTTATCTTATTTATTTATTTATTTATTTATTTTGAGACAGAGTCTTGCTCTGTTGCCAGGCTGGAGTTCAGTAGCATGATCTCAGCTCACTGCAACCTCCTCTGCCTCCCAGGTTCAAGCAATTCTCCTGCCTCAGCCTCCTGAGTAGCTGGGATTTCAGGTGTGTGCCACCACGCCCAGCTAATTTTTGTATTTTTAATAGAGACGAACTTTCACCACTTTGGCCAGGATGGTCTCGATCTCTTGACCTTGTGATCTGCCCACCTCGGCCTCCCAAAGGGCTGGGATTACACATGTGAGCCACCCCGGCCTTATTTTTTTATTTTTTGAGACAGGGTCTCACTCTGTCACCCAGGCTGTAGTGCAGTGGCTCCAATTCAGCTCACTGTAGCCTCAACCTCCTGGGCTCGAGCAATCCTCCCACTGCAGCCTCCCAAGTAGCCAAGACTACAGGTGGGGGCCACCCACCACACCTGGCAAATTTGTATATATAATTTTTTTGTAGAGATGGGATACTTCCCAGGCTGGTCTCAAACTCCTGGGGTCAAGCAATCCTCCCACCTAGGCCTCCCAAAGTGCTGGGATTACAGGCTTGCACCACCACACCTGGGGACTATCTTATTTCATGCCATAGCCTCAGCACCTAGAATAGGGCATAGTGTATAGTAGATGCTCAATAAATGTCTGTTGAACTCATGGTTGGAAGGATGGATACAGGTATGTGGAGATGCATGTACACAAGTGTGCACTTACTTGTTGGCTGAGTGATAAATGTGGGTGTGTGAACTTGTGGGTTTCCATCTCTCTGTGACTTCTAATGCAAGATCACAGAAACGTGGAGCCCACACCAAGGGGAAAGGAACTCAGTGCCTGTCCCTGCTTTACTCTCTGCCCCCAGTGGTGGCCACCATGAGGGACCTGGGGAAGAAGGAGACACTGGAGGCAGCTGCTGGGGAGGCTCTGGGGCAGACCCTCACTGTGGCCCAGCTGGACGTGTGCAGTGACGAGTCGGTGGCTCAGTGTCTCAGCTGTATCCAGGGAGAAGTGGACGTGCTGGGTAAGACGTCGCAGCCCCTGATTCACTGAGCCCCATCCTGGTCTGAGTATAGACCCTCAATACGGCAAGGTCTGAGCACCAGCTCTCTGGCTCCTTCACCAATCTCTGAACCTGGATAGAAGGGGTAGACCAGTTGGCCAACAGGGGTAGACCAGTTGATCCTACCAATTGATTTATTAAGGGCTGGGTCCCGTGAATTATACCTGTAATCCTAGCACTTTGGGAGGCTGAGACAGGAGGATTGCTTGAGCCCAGCAGCTCGAGACCAGCAAAATAGTGAGACTTTGACTCTACAAAAAAATTAAGAATTAGCCAGGTATAGCGGTGCATGCCTAATCCTAGCTACTCAGGAGGCCAAGGTGGGAGGCTCACTAGAGCCCAGGGGTTTGAGGCTGCAGTGAGTTATGATAGAGCCAGTCTGGGAGACAGAGAAAGACCTTGTCTCAAAAATCAATTTTTTTTTTTTTCTTGAGACGGATTCTTGCTCTGCGCCCAGGCTGGAGTGCGGTGGCGTGATCTCGGCTCACTGCAACCTCCACCCCCCAGGTTCAAGCGATTCTCCTGCCTCGCCTCCTGAGTAGCTGGGATTACATGTGCCTGCCACCATGCCCAGCTAATTTTTGTGTTTTTCGTAGAGGCGAGGTTTCACCATGTTGGCCAGGCTGGTCTCAAACTCCTGACCTGAAGTGATCCGCCCACTTCGGCCTCCCAGAGTGCTGGAATTACAGGCGTGCACCACCGCACCTGGCCAAAAATCTTTTTTTTGTTTTTGAGATGGAATTTAACTCTTGCTGCCTAGGCTAGAGTGCAATGGCATGATCTCAGCTCACTGCAACCTCCACCTCCCGGGTTCAAGTGATTCTCCTGCCTCAGCCTCCCAAGTAGCTGGGATTACAGGCATGCGCCACCACACCCGGCTAATTTTGTATTTTTAGTAGAGACGGGTTTCTCCATGTTCGTCAGGCTGGTCTCGAAGGCTGACCTCAGGTGATCCACTCGTCTTGGCCTCCCAAAGTGCTGGGATTACAGGCATGAGCCACCATGCCTGGCCCAAAAATCAATTTTTTTAAAAATAAAAATATTGGCCGGGCGCGGTGGCTCAAGCCTGTAATCCCAGCACTTTGGGAGGCCGAGATGGGCGGATCACGAGGTCAGGAGATCGAGACCATCCTGGCTAACACGGTGAAACCCCGTCTCTACTAAAAATTACAAAAAAAAAAAACTAGCCGGGCGAGATGGCAGGCGCCTGTAGTCCCAGCTACTCGGGAGGCTGAGGCCGGAGAATGGCGTGAACCCGGGAGGCGGAGCTTGCAGTGAGCTGAGATCCGGCCACTGCACTCCAGCCTGGGCGACAGCGCGAGACTCCGTCTCAAAAAAAAAAAAAAAATAAAAATAAAAAAATAAAAAAATAAAAAAAATAAAAATATTAGAGACACTAGTAATAATCTGAGGCCTGGGGGTGGGGCAGATTTTACGGAATAGAAATCCTCATATATGGAGAAAGTCATATGTGGTTGGGAAAATTACTTGGATGAGTCACTTGGGGAAGACAGCATGATGCAGAAATAAGTCATAAGGTCCCCAACCTTCGCAGGAAGGTGGGTGTCACTGTCTTGATGCAATTTGGGGTCAGAACTGAATTGCTCATGGATTAAGGGGGCCACTATTCCCAGCAGCCCTTCCTCCCACTCAGGGCTGAGGATCTCCTATGACAAACGCTAAACTGTGTTTAAAGATCACCAAGATTTCATATTTGTCCACCCATGATACCCTGGACTGGCCTTGGACTTGGAGTATGGGGTGGGGTGATTCAGGGGGTGTCTGGAAGTAATGCTAGAAGGGTAAGGGACTTTAAGGTAACCTTAGTACCTCTTCTCTTAGTGAATAATGCCGGAATGGGTCTGGTGGGGCCCCTGGAGGGGCTCAGCCTTGCTGCCATGCAGAATGTCTTTGACACCAACTTTTTCGGAGCTGTCCGTCTCGTCAAAGCTGTGCTTCCAGGCATGAAGAGGAGGCGGCAGGGCCACATCGTGGTGATCAGCAGCGTCATGGGGCTGCAGGGTGAGCTGTGGGGACCCACCCCTGGAAATCCCACCAGCGTCTGATCCTCCCCAGACTGGGAGGATGGTGAATGGGTTTTAGATCATATTCTAAATTAGTGTGGAGCCCAGGCTTGGTGATTCATGCCTGTAATCCTAGCACTTTGGGAGGCTGAGACGGGTGGATTGCCTGAGCTCAGGAGTTCAAGACCACCAGTAAGAACGGGTGAAAGCCCGTTCTTACTAAAATACAAAAAAAAAATCAGCTGTGCATGGTAGCACGTGCCTGTAATCCCAGCTACTCAGGAGGCTGAGGCACGAGAATTGCTTGAACCTGGGAGGCAGAGGTTGCAGTGAGCCAAGACTGTGCCACTGCACTCCAGCCTGGGCAACAAAGTGAAACTCTGTCTCTAAAATAAATAAAATAAGATAAAATAAAATAAATTAGCCTGGAGAATTGTGTTCAGAAGGATTATGAAGTTCAGAAGGAAAAAGTGGCCAGACATGGTGACTCATATCTATAATCCCAGCACTTTGCGCGGCCTAGGCAGGAGGGTTGTTTAAGCTCAGGAGTTTGAGACCAGCCTGGTCAACATAGCAAGACCTTATTACTATGAACTTTTTTTTCAATTAGGCCAGGCACAATGACTCATGCCTGTAACTCCAACACTTTGGGAGGCCAAGGCAGGTGGATCACTCGAGATCAGGAGTTCAAGACCAGCCTGGCCAAAATTGTGAAACCCTACCTCTACTAAAAATACAAAAAAATTAGCCGGGTGTGGTGGCACACATCTGTAGTCCCAGCTACTCGGGAAGCTGAAGCAGGGGAATTGCTTGAACCCAGGAGGCAGATGTTGCAGTGACCTGAGATTGTGCCATTGCACTCCAGCCTGGGCAACAAGAGCAAGACTCTGTCTCAAAAAATAAATAAATAAATAAGTAAATAAACAAACAAACAAACAAAAAACAAACCTTTGGCCAGATGTGGTGGTTCATGACTGTAATCCCAGCACTTTGGGAGGCTGAGGCTGATGCATCACTTGAGGTCAGGAGTTTGAGACCAGAACGGCCAACATGGTGAAACCCCATCTCTAGTAAAAATACAAAAATTAGCCGGGTGTGGTGGTGTGCACCTGTAGTCCCAGCTACTCAGGAGGCTGAGGCAGGAGATTCGTTTGACCTCAGGAGGCAGAGGCTGCACTCCAGCCTAGAAGACAGAGTGAGACTCTGTCTCCCTTCAACAACAACAAAAAATAAATTAATTAAATTTAAAAATCAGCCAAGCATCGTGGTGTGTGCCTGTAGTCCCAGCTACTCAAGAGGCTGAAGTGAGAGGATCGCTTAAGCCCAGGAGTTCAAGGCTGCAGTGAGCTGTGATTGCACTGCTGCACCCCAGACTGCAGGACAGGGCAACACCCTATCAAAAAAGAAAAAGAAAGAGAGAGAGAGAGAGAGAAGGAAGGAAGGAAGGAAGGAAGGAAGGAAGGAAGGAAGGAAGGAAGGAAGGAAGGAAGGAAGGAAGGAAAGAAAGGGAGGGAGGGAGAAAAGGAGGGAGGGAGGGAGGAAGAAAGGGAGGGAGGGAGAGAGGCAACAGCCCTAATGAAGAGAAAAATGAAGAGGATCCCCAAGTGGCCCCAAAGGTTTAGAGAATGGAGGGAAATAGGGGAGTTTCCTGGGACCAGGTAGAGCTGAGAGGAGGTGGCACCCATCACCCGAGAACAACTTCGTTCTGACCCCATATGACCCCATCACACAATGCCACACCCCACATCATCTTGGCACCATGTATCTGCTCTGTCTGGTCTCCACATCCTCTTTGCTCTGTCTCCCAAAGACCCCATCACCCTGGAACCCACAAAGCCCACCTCCCAGATCCCCAAAGAGCTCTCCTTCTGACCCTCACAGGTGTCATCTTCAACGATGTCTATGCAGCCTCCAAGTTCGCCCTGGAGGGATTCTTCGAAAGCCTGGCTATCCAGCTGCTGCAGTTCAACATCTTGTGAGGCGGGCACGTGGGCAGAGGGGGCTTGAAGGCAGTGCTGGGGAGGTGGCATTGAAAGGGGGAGAGGAGAGATGAAGACAATGAAGCTGGGTGCAGCGGCTCACACCTGTAATTCCAGCGTTTTGAGAGGCTGAAAGGGGAGGATCGCTTGAGGTCAGGAGTTTGAGACCAGCCTGGGCAACATAGCGAGACCCCCATCTCAACCCAACATTTAAAAATTAGCCAAGGGTGGTGGTGTGTGTAGCTGCAGTCCCAGCTACTCGGGAGGCTGAGGTAGAGGATTGCTTGAACCCAGGAGTTGGAGGTTGTGGTGAGCTATGATCATGCCACTGCACTCCAGCCTGGGCAAGGGAGTGAGACCCTGTATCTTAAAATAAATAAATAAATAAATGGACAAAATAGGTCAGGGAGCAGTTGGGGCATCAGACTGACACTACCCCTGCCCGGTCGCCAGCATCTCCCTGGTGGAACCAGGCCCCGTGGTCACCGAGTTTGAGGGGAAGCTTCTGGCGCAGGTTTCTACAGCCGAGTTCCCAGGCACTGACCCTGACACCCTGCACTACTTCCGGGACCTCTATCTCCCAGCCTCCAGGGAGCTGTTTCGCTCCGTGGGACAGAGCCCACAGGATGTGGTTCAGGTGAGTGAAGGGCCCAGAGCCCCAAGTGGTGGCTCAGGTATGTTGCGGGGTGAAGCCCTCCCTGGGTCCCAGGGCTCAGGGGCTCCACTCTGCAGGCCATTGTCAATGTCATCAGCTCCGCTCGGCCACCCCTGCGCCGACAGACCAACGTCCGCTACTCCCCGCTGACCATGCTCAAAACCGTGGACTCCTCGGGCAGCCTGTATGTGCGAACCACCCACCGCCTCCTCTTCCGCTGTCCACGCCTCCTCAGCCTTGGCCTTCAATGTCTGTCCTGCGGCTGCCTCCCAACGCGAGTGCGGCCAAGATGAGCAGAACGGAGCTCACGATCCCCATCCCTGAACAACCAGACTTCTTCATTCCACATCTAATTCAAGGGATGAAGACGCTTCATTCATTCATTCTGCAAACTCCCCCTCCCCTGCTCTGTGCCTGGACATGGCTAGAATCCCAGAAGGGCCTCAATTTTCAGGCACAGACTCCTCTGCGGTCACAGCTGGAGCAGAGACAGGGACCCTGGGAACTTGGCCTGGGGAGCCCAGAGCAGGAAACCGCAGCTGTCTCTGGGAAAGCAAGGGAGGCTTCCTGGAGGAAGGGGCATTGTTATGAGCCTTGAAGGATGAGACAGACTCTGCCACATTCAACCTTGTGACTTCATGATCCTGGGCCTGAGAATACAGGAATAATTCATAACCCACCCTGCACCCCCATGCAGACACCAGAGCTCTGTGGACCAAGGGGACATTCCTGGTCACACACCCCATCAACAAAATGTATCTGAGCACACACCAGCAATGTATGTATATTTTTTCCATTAAATATATATTTATAACCACAAGTTGTAGTTACATTTACTATTTAATAAAGCTCAATTTCTTAAAATTAAATAAAAACTTAAAAAGACAGTTGAACTACTGGCTCCAAAGAGAGAGAGAGAGCAAGAGAGAGAAAGCAAGCCAGCCAAGCATGGTGCATCACGCCTGTAATCCCAGCACTTTGGGAGGCCGAGGCAGGTGGATCACTTGAAGCCAGGAGTTCGAGATCAGTCTGGCCAACATAGTGAAACCCTCTCTCTACTAAAAATACAAAAATTAGCCGGGCATGGTGGCAGGCGCCTGTAATCCCAGCTACTCGGGAAGCTGAGGCATGAGAATCACTTGAACCCAGGAGGTGGAGGTTGCAGTGAGGCCAAGATGGCACCACTGCACTCCAGCCTGGGCAACAGAATGAGACTCTGTCTCAAAAAAATACAAAAACAAAAACTCACCAATGGATAAGCAGACTTTTGTGTATCCTTAAAAAGGAAGGAAATTCTGACATGTGGGTAAAGACTGAGAACACCATGCTGAGTGAAATAAACCAGAGAGAAAATTCCACTTCTCTGAGATGCCTAAAATAATCAAATTCATAGAGATAGAAAGTCACACGGTGGGTGCCAGGGGCTGAGGACTCCTCTGTGATCACAGTGGAGCAGAGAGAGGGACCCTGGGAACTAGGCCTGGGGAGCCCAGAGCAGGAAGCTGCAGTTGTCTCTGGGAAAGCAAGGGAGGCTTCCTGGAGGAAGAGGCATTGTTATGAGCCTTGAAGGATGAGACAGACTCTGCTACATTCAACCTTGTGACTTCATGATCCTGGGACTGAGAATGCAGGAATAATTCATAACCCACCCTGCACCCCCATGCAGACACCAGAGCTCCGTGGACCAAGGGGATATTCTGAATATATACTTTTAAAAACTGAATATATACTTTTTAAATAGTATATACTGAATATATGCTTTTTAAAAATACTTTCAAAAAAGTTTTTTAAATAATATATACTGAATATATACTTTTAAAAAAGTACTTTTAAAAACTGAATATATACTTTTTAAAAAACTTTTTCACTAAAAGCAGCATACTATACAAATAAATGTGAACTACAGTTGTTTCCTGGACTCATGTATACCTTGGAGGATTTTCTTTTTTGAGACAGGGTCTCGCTCTATCGCCCAGGCTGGAGTGCGGTGGCGCAATCTCGGCTCACTGCAACCTCTGCCTCACGGGTTCAAGCGATTCTCCTACCTCAGCTTCCTGAGTAGCTGGGACTACAGGTGTGTGCCACCACGCCCGGTTAATTTTTGTATTTTTGGTAGAGACGGGATTTCACCGTGTTAGCCAGGCTGGTCTCAAACTCCTGACTGATTCGCCCTCCTTGGCCTCCCAAAGTGCTGGGATTACAGGCATGCGCCACCACTCCCGGCTAATTTTTGTATTTTTAGTAGAGATGGGGTTTCTCCATGTTGGTCAGGCCGGTCTCAAACTCCCAACCTCAGGTGACCCTCCTGCCTCAGCCTCCCAAAGTTCTGGGATTACAGGCATGAGCCACCACACCTGGCCATTATTATTATTTTACTTTTAAATTTTAAGACACAGAAACATAGGACATACTGATAGCACAGTGGCTCAGGCATGTAATCCCAACACTGGGAGGTGGAGGCAAGAGAATCACTTGAGTCCAGGATTTTGAGACCAGCCTGGGTAGCATAGCAAAATCCCATCTCTACAAAAAATTAAAAAAATTAGCCTGGTGTGGTGGCATGTCCCTGTAGTCTCAGTTACTCAGGAGACTGAAGCGGAAGGATCCCTTGCATCCAGGAGTTGGAGGCTGCAGTAAGCTATGATCGCACCACTGCACTTCAACCTGCTGACTGAGACAGACCCTGTCTCAAATAAATAATACATAAAATAAGAAAGGACATACATAGACTGATTCTGTTAGAACCCAAAGACAACATCATTCCTCCTTTCAATCCTTTCAAACCTCTGCAGTGGCTTCTCCTTTTATTTAGACTTTTTTTTTTTTTTTCTTTTGAGATGGGGTCTTGCTCTGTCATTCAGATTAAAGTACAATGGTGCAATCACTCAGCCTTAACCTCCCAGCTCAGGAGATCCTTCCACCTCAGCCTCCTGAGTAGCTGGGACCACAGGTGTGTGCCTCCATAACTAGCTAACTTTAACACATTTTTTTGTAGATATGGGGTCTCACTATGTTGCCCAGGCTGGTCTTGAACTCCTGGTCTCAAACAATCCTTCCGCTTTGGCCTCCCAAAGTGCTGGGATTACAGGTGTGAGCCATGACGTCTGGCATGCTTCCCCTCTTATTTAGACTCAGATCAAAACTGCATCATCTGACCACTGAATATTTGTCTCAAATTATTGCCTACTTTTTCCCCATCACCCACTCATTCCAGCAACACTGACTTCTTTGCTGTGCCATTTCGTCTGTCTGTCTTTCTTTATTTCTTTTCAGAGACAGGGTCTCTCTCTGTCACCCAGGCTGGTGTGCAGTGGCATGATCATAGTTCACTGCAACCTCAAACTCCTGGACTCAAGTGATCCTCCAGCCTTGGCCTCCTAAAGTGCTGGTATTACAAGTGTGAGCCACCACGCCTGGCCTACTTGCTGTTTCTTAAACACACCAACCTCAATACCTTTGCACTTGCTGTTCCCTCTACATAGAATGCTTTTCCCAAATACCCACAAGGCTCCCTTCTTCATTTCCTTCATGTGCTCAAATATCACCTCCTCCAAGAGGCCCTCCAGGATCACCTCAAGATAGCACACTGTCCCTTTATTTTCTTATCTGTTTTATTTCCCATCATCTGACATGGTTCTCTCTCTTTTCCCTCCCTCCCTCCCTCCCTTTCTTCCTTCCTTCCTCTCTCCCTCCCTTCCCTTCCTTTTCTTTTCTTTCTAAAAAAAACAAAAATAGAGGCCGGGTGCGGTGGCTCAAGCCTGTAATCCCAGCACTTTGGGAGGCTGAGATGGGCGGATCACAAGGTCAGGAGATCGAGACCATCCTGGCTAACACGGTGAAACCCCGTCTCTACTAAAAAAATACAAAAAACTAGCCGGGCGAGGTGGCGGGCGCCTGTAGTCCGAGCTACTCGGGAGGCTGAGGCAGGAGAATGGTGTAAACCCGGGAGGCGGAGCTTGCAGTGAGCTGAGATCCGGCCACTGCACTCCAGCCTGGGCGACAGAGCGAGACTCTGTATCAAAAAAAAGAAAGAAAAAAGAAACAGGGGTCTTGCTTTATTGAGCAGGCTGCTTTTAGATTCCTGGGCTCAAGTGATCCTCCCACCTCGGCCTCCCAAAGTGCTGGGATTACAGACATGAGCCACCATGCCCTGAAGGCATATACTACTATGCTTGTTTCTTGCCTGTCTCCACCCACTAAAATGTCAGCTCCATGGGCACGAGACTGTTGTCTATTTGCTCTACCCACATCATCAACACTGTGGAAATCAAAAACTGACTCAAGGAGCCTGGGTTGGGGACTGGAAGTGATCAAGCTGGCACATCCCGGCAGTACAGTCCAACCTGAGAAGCTCCTGACACCTCCTACCTGGACAAGACAGGGTAATTCTCTAACCCTCAGTTTCTTCATCTGTGAAATGGAACTTGCCAGGAAGAAAGTCTTATTACGGGCTGGAATGTAGTCGGTGTCTAATAAATTAGAGCCCTGAATAGTTATGTTGACGGTAGCTTCATTCCTTGGTCTCCTGGGTCCTGCCCGGCCTTGCCTGAGAAGCTCTGAGCTCAAAGCCCTGGAGGAGGGAGTAAAACCAGAGGCTGCATCTCTGCAAGGACACATCCCTACAAGGCCGCCCCTCCCTCCCGCGCCTTCTCGGTGCTAACTCCCGATCCCAGGGAGGGGAAGGCGGGCGGAATCTGAGCGGCAGGCGCAGCTGCTCCGGGCGGGCGGCCAAAGTCCCCTCCCTCCCTCATTGGCATTCCTGCGGGAGGGGCCGAACGCAGCTGCCTGCCTGGCCGGAGGCTCGCTTGCGCCCTCTGGTGTCCAAGTGCGAGAGGCCACGTGGACTTGAGCCCGAGCAGCCGGTCTTCCCAGGCCACTGTCTGCCGCTCAGGTGGACCTGGGTGGAGCTAGGTCTACCCCCTACCTTTCTTGGGCTCCCTTTACCATTCGGGTTCACGAACTCAGCTTCCGTCACTAAACTTGCTGTGTGACCCTGAGCAAGACACTCAACCTCGCTGTGCCACAGTTTCTTAGCTGTGCAATGTGGGACAGGATCCTTCACCTTTTTAGTGCCACTCTTTCTTTTCTTTTTTCTTTCTTTCTTTCTTTCTTTCTTTCTTTCTTTCTTTCTTTCTTTCTTTCTTTCTTTCTTTCTTTCTTTTCTTTCTTTTCTTTCTTTCTTTCTTTTTCTTTCTTTCCTTCTTTCTCTTCTCTTTCATTCGTTCTTTCTCTTCTTTTTCTTTCTTCTCTTTCTTTTTCTCTTCTTTCTATTATTTCTCTTTTCTTTTTTCTTTCTTTTCTTTCTCTTTCTTTTTCTTTCTTTCTTTCTTCTCTTTCATTCATTCGTTCTTTCTCTTTCTTCTTCTCTTTTTCTCTTCTTTCTGTCTCTTCTTTCTTTTCTTTCTTCTTTCTTTCTTTCTCTCTATCTATTATAGAGATGGGGTCTCACTATGTTGCCCATGCTGGTCTCAAACTCCTGGGCTCAAGCAATCCTCCTGCTTTGGCCTCCAAAGTGCTGGGATTACAAGAGTAAGCCACCACTCCCGGTTGCCTTCTTCTTTTTTTTTCTTTTTCTTTCTTTCTTTCTTCTTTTCTTTTCTTTTTTTTTTTTTTTAAATTTTTGGGACACAATCTCATTCTGTCACCCAGGCCAGAGTGCAGTGGCAGGATTACTGTTCACTGTAGCCTTGACTCCCGTGCTCAAACGATCCTCCCACCTCAGCCCCATGAGTAGTTGGTGTTACGCACGCGTCTAATTGAAGAGACACCCTGAACAGACTAAGTGTGAGCAACAAGGCTGTTTATTCACTTTTCAGCTGAGTCCAAAAAGGGAGTCAGTGAAGGGTGGTGGGAGTGGAACTGGTTTTATAGGTTCGGGGTAGGTAGTGGAAAGATAGTTAGGGGCGGTTTCTTTGGGCAGGGGAAGAATGTCACAAGGTTTATAGTCACAAGGTGGGGGAAGGTCACAAGGCATGATATCACAAGGTCAATTGATTAGATAGGATAGGGCAGGAACAGATCACAATGGTGGAATGTTGCAAGATTGGTTAATCGGTTAAGGCAGGAACTAGCCGTTTCTTCTTCTTTAGTGGTTCTCCTGTTGCTCCAGGTTTTGTGACTCCAGGAGGCCTGTACGTGTGGGTCACAGGGACCACAATGGCTCGACCATGGTGTAGTACGTCCACAGGACCTTACATTCCTGTCTTTTTATGTTTAATAATGAAAAATAAAATAAGAAAGAAATAAAATGAGAAAGAGTAGTGTAATGTTGGGATGTTGGGGTGAAAATTTTAGGGGTGCCAAGGAGGGGTGATGGGTGATGTTTTGGGGTGATGGACAATGTTTCTAAGGGCTGCTTTGAGTGGGGTTGGGGCAGCATGGGAACCTAAAGTTGGAGAGATTAAACTGAGGAAAGATCTTGGGGTAGGAGTTGGTATTGCGGGGTTGTTAGAAGGAGGATTTGCCGTATTGATCAATTAGTAATAGCTTAGATACGATTTTGTATAAACTGAGAGATTAGCCTGAAAAGACAAGGTCTGATCAAGAGGACAAGAAGGATGAGTGCGAAAGGGCCTGTTAGTGGAAGGAGCCATGAAGCTAGGCTAGAGAATGGCAAGGTAAGTCCAGAATAATTATTTGCCTGATTTGCAAGTTTTTGAGCTTTGTCTTTAAGTTTTTTAATGTTATCATATATGAGGCCAGACTGATTTAAGTAAAAGCGGCATTCTTCATTTAAGAATAGGCAGAGCCAGGCGTGATGGCTCACACCTGTAATCCCAGCACTTTGGGAGGGCGAGGTGGGCAGATCACAAGGCCAGGAGATTGAGACCATCCTAGTTAACATGGTGAAACCCCATCTCTACTAAAAATACAAAAAATTAGCCGGGCGTGGTGGCAGCTGCCTGAAGTCCCAGCTACTTGGGACCTGAGGCAGGAGAATGGCGTGAACCTGGGAAGCGGAGCTTGCAGTGAGCAGAGATCAGGCCACTGCACTACAGCCTGGGCGACAGAGCGAGACTCTGTCTCAAAAAAGAAAAGAAAAGAAAAGAAAAAAAAAAAAAGAATAAGGCGGCCTTCCGGCCCTTCAGGGTCTAGTGCTGTGTATCACCTGAAGGTGGCAGCTAGATGGGCCATACACTGAGCTGGATTTTCGTATTTGTTCTGAATGGTCTGCTTTAGTTTGTCATAATTGATGGTTTCATATGCAGCCTTCTGAAGCCCTTGAGCTAGGCAAGAGATCATATGGTCCTGCCTGGCTATTCCTTGGAGCCCTGACTGGTAGGTGCATTGGGGGTCTTCACAGGGTACCTCCCTAGCACCTTTTTGGAGGCCAGGCTCAAGGTGCCAGTAGTCATCAGCGTAAGATTGAGCTAGGGTCCAAACTCGCTCTCGCTCCTCAGGAGCCAGAGTAGAGATGAGGATGATGTTTAAGTCATTCCAGTTAAGATTATGGCACTGGGTTAAGTATCGGAGTTCTTGTATATAGTTGGTGGGGTCAGACGAGAAAGAGCCTAGGCGTTGACTAATTTGGGAGAGGTTCAACAGGGAGAAAGGGACATGAACCTGGACTATTCCTTCGGCTCCTGCCACCTCTCGAAGGAGAAATTGCTGGGCAGGGGCAGGGGCAGGGGCAGGGAGCCGGCCGCGGGGCCAAATTGTAAGCCAGATAGGGTGCGAGGAGGGGTGGTGATGGGAGGGGCATAAGGGGGGTGGGTTGTGGGTAGAAGAGGGATCAGATTCTGAGGGGGAATTAGAACCGAGTTCGGGTGGGTGAGGGGGAGAAATATCAGAGGGATTAACGGACAAACAGGAATCAGCGTCACCAATGGAAGAAGGAAGGGAGATAAGGAAAACTTGGGACAGGTCACATTGGGAGCAGAGGCTAGGGAGATATCATAGTGTAAAAAATGCCTGGACAGCCAGGCGCGGTGGCTCGTGCCTGTAATCCCAGCACTTTGGGAGGCCAAGGCGGGCAGATCACTTGAGGCCAGGAATTTGAGACCATCCTGGCTAACACGGTGAAAACTCATCTCTACTAAAAATACAAAAAAATTAGCCGGACATGGTGGCAGGCGCCTATAGTCTCAGTTACTCGGGAGGCTGAGGCAGGAGAATGGCGTGAACCCAGGAGGCAGAGCTTGCAGTGAGTCGAGATCACGCTACTGTACTCCAGCCTGGGCGACAGAGCGAGACTCCGTGTCAAAGAAAAAAAAAATGCCTGGACGTAGGGTACCTCAGACCGTTTGCCCATTTTGTGACAGAAGTTGTCAAAGTCCCGCAAAATAGAGAAATCAGAAGTGCTGTTTTCTGGCCTCTGAGAGCTGTTGTCTAATTTATCTTGGGGCCAGGCCATGTTACAGCAAATAATAATAATAATAATGATAAACGTTTAGGCTTTAGATCGGGTGAAAGCCGAAGAGGTTTGAGATTTTTGAGGACACAAGCCAGAGAGGAAGGAGGAGAGATGGAGGGCGGGAGGTTGCCCATGATAGAACAGGGAAGATTGGATGGGAAAGAAAGAGACAAGGAATAGAACGACCACTAGGATCTTCAGTGGGTATCCCCAGTGGAAGTCCGGAGTTGTACAGCCGTGACCATTATTGGATTTCAGAAACACGGACAAAAGGAGGTTCATTGTCTGAAAGAAAAAGAGAGAGAAAGATGAAGAGAGACTGAGGCAGCTTAACTGATCTGTAGGCAGGCGTGGGGTCCTTTTGCAGGGGCGGGTCTGAAGTCCCAAGGTCGAAGGGAGTCTCTTCGAGGGAGAGCTCAGGGGAATAGGGGTAGGTCTCCAGGAGGAGATCCCCTATCCAGGGCTTTCCGCACCAAATGTTCTGTGCGCATCTAATTGAAGAGGCACCCTGAACAGGCTAAGAGTGAGCAACAAGACTGTTTATTCACTCAGGTGCAAGCCGCTGAGTCCGAAAAGACAGTCAGTGAAGGGTGGTGGGAGTGGAACTGGTTTTATAGGTTTGGGGTAGGTAGTGGAAAGTTACAGTTACGGGCAGTTTTTTCGGGCAGGGGAAAAATGTCACAAGGTTTATAGCCACAACGTGGGGGGAGGTCACAAGGCACAATATCACAAGGTCTATTGATTAGTTAGGGTAGGTCAGGAACATATCACAACGGTGGAATGTTGCAAGGTCGGTTAATAAGTTAAGGCAGGAACTAGCTGTTTCTTTTCTTTTTTTTTTTTTTTTTAGAGACGGAGTCTTGTTCTGTTGCCCAGGCTGGAGTGCAGTGGTGCAATCTCGTCTCTCTGCAAGCTCCACCTCCCGGGTTTACGCCATTCTCCTGCCTCAGCCTCCCAAGTAGCTGGGACTACAGGCGCCCGCCACCTCACCTGGCTAGTTTTTTGTATTTTTAGTGGAGATGGGATTTCACCGCGTTAGCCAGGATGGTCTCGATCTCCTTACCTTGTGATCCACCTGCTTCAGCCTCCCAAAGTGCTGGGATTACAGACATGAGCCACCGCGCCTGGCCGGAACTAGCTGTTTCTTTTTTTTTTTTTTTTTTTTTTTTTT
>NC_037687.1:9792979-9816064 GCF_003255815.1 Theropithecus gelada
GGTTTTTTTTTTTTTTTTTTTTTTTTTTTTTGAGATGGAGTCTTGCTCTGTGCCCCAGGCTGGAGTGCAGTGGCGCGATCTCGGCTCACTGCAAGCTCCGCCCCCCCGGGTTCACGCCATTCTCCTGCCTCAGCCTCCCGAGTAGCTGGGACTACAGGCGCCCACCACCTCGCCCGGCTAATTTTCTTGTATTTTTAGTAGAGACGGGGTTTCACCGTGTCAGCCAGGATGGTCTCGATCTCCTGACCTTGTGATCCGCCCGTCTCGGCCTCCCAAAGTGCTGGGATTACAGGCTTGAGCCACCGCGCCCGGCCCACTCAGCTAATTTTTTTAAAAAAATTTTGTAGAAAGTCCGGCATGAGGGCAGGAGAATGGCGTAAACCCGGGAGGCGGAGCTTGCAGTGAGCTGAGATCCGGCCACTGCACTCCAGTCTGGGCGACAGAGCGAGACTCCATCTCAAAAAAAAAAAAAAAATTTTGTAGAATGGCGGGCGCCTGTAGTCCCAGTTACTCGGGAGGCTGAGGCAGGAGAATGGCGTAAACCCGGGAGGCGGAGCTTTCAGTGAGCAGAGATCACACCACTGCGCTCCAGCCTGGGTGACAGAGCGAGACTCCATCTCAAAAAAAGAAAAAGAAAAAGAAAAAGAAAAAAAAAATTGTAGAGATAGGGTCAGCCATGTTGTCCAGGCTGGTCTCCAGCTCCTGGTTTCAAGCGATCCTCCCAGCTCTGCCTCCCAAAGTGCTGGAATTCCAGGTGTCAGCCCTGGAGTCCAGAGAGTTTTTCATCTGTAAAATGGGCCAGTGATGATCCTTAATTCCTTAGATTGCTGAGAGGATTGAAAAAGACAGTCCAGGTGAATGTGGCTACAGTAAAAATAGACACTCCAGGCTGGGCATGGTGGCTCACACCTGTAATCCCAGGGCTTTGGGAGGCCAAGGCTGGAGGATTGCTTGAGCCCAGGAGTTCAAGACCAGACTGGGTAACATAGGGAGACCCTGTCTTTACCAAAAATAGAAAAAAATTAGCTGGGCGTGGTGGTGCCTGCCTGTAGTCCCAGCTGCTTGAGAGGCTGAGGCAGGAGGATCACCTGAGTCCAGGAAGTCAAGGCTGCAGTGAGCTGTGATTGTGCCACCGCACTCCAGCCTGGATGACAGAGGGAGAGTCTGTCTCTAAAAACAAAAAATAAAAATAAAAAATTTTAAAATGGCTCAGATGGTTCTACCTGGCAATTCCCACTGTGTAGATAAGAGACACTGGGGCCGGGCACGGTGGCTCAAGCCTGTAATCCCAGCACTTTGGGAGGCCGAGACGGGCGGATCACAAGGTCAGGAGATCGAGACCATCCTGGCTAACACGGTGAAACCCCGTCTCTACTAAAAAATACAAAAAACTAGCCGGGCGAGGTGGTGGGCGCCTGTAGTCCCAGCTACTCGGGAGGCTGAGGCAGGAGAATGGCGTAAACCCGGGAGGCGGAGCTTGCAGTGAGCTGAGATCCGGCTACTGCACTCCAGCCTGGGCGACAGAGCGAGACTCCGTCTCAAAAAAAAAAAAAAAAAAAAAAAAAAAAAAAGAGACACTGGTACTGGGAGAGAAGGCCCAGACTGGAGGAAAAGAAGGGAAGGACTGCGGAGAGAGGCCCTGAGGACCTTTGCCTTTGGACAATCACCTGTCCCGGACACCTGCAATCCCTGCCCCCAACAGAGGGGGGATGTGAACACCTGGTGAAGGGGAAGGCCCACCCCCAGCCCAGGCAGAGCTAAACAGAACCAGTGGACGCCAGGCATGGTGGCTCAGACCTGTAATCCTGACACTCTGGGAGGCCAAGGTGGGCAGATTATGTGAGGTCAGGAGTTCGAGACCAGCCTGGCCAACATGATGAAACCTCGTCTCTACTAAAAGTATAAAAATTAGCCGGTTGTGATGGCCTGCACCTGTAACCTCGGCTACTTGGGGAGCTAAGGCAGGAGAATTGCTTGAACCCAAGATTGTACCACTGCACTCTAACCTGGGCAACAGAGTGAGACTCCGTAAAAACAAAAACAAAAACAAAACAGAACCAGTGGAGATTCCTGAGACCCTGGGACAGTAAATAGACACTAATGTTCTAGAACCTTTCAAATTAAGTGTCACTTGCTTCCCTGAGGCAGGCTTTAATTTGATTCTATTGAGTCTTTGCTCCCTAAAACATCAACTTAAGAGCGTTAGCTGAAGCCTCACTGCTCCCCAGCTGCCTGACATGGGGCAAATTGCTTAGCCTCTTGGGGCCTCAGTCTCCTCATCTGTGCAATGGGTGCTAATTACTTCAGCATGGCTGCAAGACTACTACTACTACTTCTTCTTCCTCTTCTTTTCTTCTTCTTTTGAGGTAGGGTTGCCCAGGCTGGAGTGCAGTGATGTAATCACAGCTCACTGCAGCCTCGACCTCCTGGGCCCAAGCAATCCTCCCACCTCAGCATCCTGAGTAACTGGGACTACAGGTGTGCACTACCACACCTGGTTTTTTTGTTTGTTTGTTTGTTCGTTCGTTTTGTAGGGACTGAGTCTCACTCTGTTGCCTAGGCTGGTCTCGAACTCCTGGCCTCAAACAATCCTCCCGCCTCAGCTTCCCAAAGTGCTAGGATTACAGGCCTAAGTCACCACTCCTGGCCCAGCTGCAAGGCTTCTATTAGGGGACATAGAGCACATTGAACAGTGTCCGGCACCTAGTAGGTGCTCGACAAATGCCCAAGGAATAAATAACTAGATCCTACTCCTCCCTTTGCTTCTAACGCCCTTGGTTTCAGCTCTCTATGAAGGCAGGATCTAGAAAATGGGCACACGTTAAGCCCCAATTCATGGGAGACTATGAGATTTCAGTAGAAAATGCCATTTTTAAGTTTGCAGTAAATGTCCACTCCACACAGGAAGGGATTTTGTCTGCCATGTTCACTGCCGTGTCCCCAGCATGCTAAGTAGGGGCCAGGCTCAAAGTAAATGCTTGATGAATCTTTGGCAGATGAAAGTATATTATCTGCTGGACGCGGTGGCTCATGCCTGTAATCCCAGTACTTTGGGAGGCTGAGGTGGGCGGATCATGAGGTCAGGAGTTTGAGACCAGCCTGGCCAACATGGTGAAACCCCGTCTCTACTAAAAATACAAAAAAAGTAGCCAGATGTGGTGGTGCACACCTGTAATCCCAGATACTTGGGAGGCTGAGGTGGGAAAATGGCTTGAACCTGAGAGGCAAAGGTTGCAGTGAACCAAGATCGCACCACTGCACTACAGCCAGGGCAACAGAGGGAGATCTGTCTTTAAAAAAATAAAAAGTAGGCCGGGCGCGGTGGCTCAAGCCTGTAATCCCAGCACTTTGGGAGGCCGAGGTGGGCGGATCACGAGGTCAGGAGATCGAGACCATCCTGGCTAACACGGTGAAACCCCGTCTCTACTAAAAACACAAAAAAGTAGCCGGGCGAGGTGGCGGGCACCTGTAGTCCCAGCTACTCCGGAGGCTGAGGCAGGAGAATGGCGTAAACCCAGGAGGCGGAGCTTGCAGTGAGCTGAGATCGCGCCACTGCACTCCAGCCTGGGGGACAGAGCAAGACTCCGTCTCAAAAAAAATAAATAAATAAAATTAAAAAAATAAAAAGTAGGCCGGGCGCGGTGGCTCAAGCCTGTAATCCCAGCACTTTGGGAGGCCGAGGTGGGCGGATCACGAGGTCAGGAGATCGAGACCATCCTGGCTAACATGATGAAACCCCATCTCTACTAAAAATACAAAAAACTAGCCGGGCGAGGTGGCGGGCACCTGTAGTTCCTGCTACTCGGGAGGCTGAGGCAGGAGAATGGCGTAAACCCAGGAGGCGGAGCTTGCAGTGAGCTGAGATCTGGCCACTGCACCCCAGCCTGGGTGACAGAACCAGACTCCGTCTCAAAAAAATAATAATAATAAAAAAATAAAAAATAAAAAATAAAAAAATAAAAAATAAAAAAATTTTTAAAAAAGTATATTATCATTTGATGGGGGGATCAGGGACTCTTCAATAGGCAAAATTTCCCAAGCTGGCTGAACTGACATCACTGTAGGGGGCAGATTCAAACAGACTCATCATTAAGACCAACCGCTTCTTAGAGGCAGACACCACAAAGCCGTCTCGACAATTCTCTTTAATAAGCCCGCTAAACAGTGAGAATTATTTGAGGACAGAGAAAGCCTTTTTCCAGGAATGCTTCAAGCATGATGTGTTTCCTTCCCCGGCTTAATATGTATAATTTGCCTTCTGGAAAAGGAACCCAGAGACTCTGGCATGACTTAGGGAACAATAGACAATGTCACAATTTACCAAGCATAATTGTCTCCTGCAAGGATGAAGAAATCCATGTAGCGCAAGGACTTGAAGCCCAACAAGAGGACTTTGACCCATGGATTTCTTAGCAGGTTTCGCTATAGTGGGTCCTGGGGTCAGATGGTCAAATGCCACAGGCTGCTCACTCCCGGAATTGAGAAATAGGGAAAAAATGCCAGCACCGCCCCTGTTTGTGCAGCTGCCCTGTTTTGCCAATTTCACAAGGGCAGAAGTAGGGAAAACCCATCCAGGCTAGAATAGAAAGATGTTTGCTCCTCCTCCTGCCAGCCAATCCCAACCAAGCCCTGAGTTCAGTGTCCTGGGTGTGCAAAGCTCCTTGCTAGGGGAGGGGAGGGCTTTAGGATATGACCTGCATGGCCAGGCACAGTGGCTCGTACCTGTAATCCCAGCACTGTGGGAGGTCGAGGCGGGAGGATCACTTGAGGTCGGGAGTTCGAGACCAGCCTGGCCAACATGGTGAAACCCCGTCTCTATTAAAAATACAAAAATTAGTCGCGCGTGCTGGCTCATGCGTGTAATCCCCGCGACTTGGGAGGCTGAGGCATGAGAACTGCTTGAACCCGGGAGGCAGAGGTGGCAGTGAGCTGACATTGTGCCACGGCACTCCAGCCTGGGTGACAGAGCCAGACTCTGTCTCAAAAAAAAAGTAGGGGGGGATAAAGACCCTCATGGCTCATGGAACAGGCAATTCTCTTACCACTGTGGCCCCCAAGGAAGTGGCTGGGGCACTTCTCAAGCCTATCTTGGAGGCTTGGCTGGGAAGAAAGAAACACCCCCAACTCCACCTGGTTGAATTTAGAGGGATTCTTGCCCCACACCTGTTTAGATATTAACTCAGCCACGACCAGTCAAGGCAAACAGGCCAGGGCCAGGGCAGACAAGAGGACAGACAAGAGGACAGATATCTGCAGCCTGTGGCCACCCGTCACCCTCCCACCCACCATGGACATGCCCTGGCCCCTCGGGTGGATTCTGCTTCTGTTGGGAAGCCCCCTCACCCACGCTGAGCCTCTGTGAGTCTGGGGAATGGAGGGGGCTCAGCCGGCTTCCTGCACATCTGATGTCTGCGTGATTCCAGCTTGTGACTCCTGTTTGGTGTCACTTTCCCTACTCAAGTCCCTTAATGCCCCTGTGTTTGTCTACCGGCAGGTACATCCTGGTGACCCCCCGAGTCCTGAGGGTTGGCAGTCCGGAGAGCATTCACATTCAGGCCCACTCGGACTCCAGACAGCCCCTCACAAGGACCCTCGGGGTGAACCTCACGGTATGGGACTTCCCCATGAGGAAGACAGTGTTGGCAAGGAGCCATCTCATTCTCTCGCCAGGAAACAACTTTATGGACCAGGCACCTGTGACGGTGGGTGACAGGCTGGAATGCGTGACCACAAAGGGAGGCTCCGGGTCAGCAATAAAGGTAGAAAGGGGCAGACTCTGTGTCTGGAGAGTAGATGCAGGGCCCAAAGTATTTACCGCTCCTCTAACATCCTGTCCATTTAGAAGTCAAAAGTCCCTAAGCCTGGGCTCCAGGAAGCCTCCACTAGCCCATTTGATGCCTCTCTGAGAACTATAAAAGGTGCCTTCTGTTGGTAGCTTGGGAAGTTGAGCATGGACTGGATTTCGTCCTTCCTTTGGCTGGGTGCTCTCGTTCAGTGAGCAACCTGCACAACTGCACATGGCAACCTAGCTCCCAAAGGCAGAACCAGAAGATCCTCAGTCAATTGCTCCTCCCAGGATCTGTCCCAGGGCTTTACTCCCAGTCAGGGAGACCCCAGCAGAGCCTGAGGAGTATGGATATCTCTCTCTGTCAGGTTCCCGAGAGCCTGGTGTACCCCCCAAAACCAGGGCAGCAATATGCCATCATCCGGGCAACTTGGGCACCCTCCTCGGACTCCTCATTCATGGAGAAGATAGTGCTGGTGGCTCCTCATGCTGGCTACATCTTTATCCAGACAGACAAGACCATCTACACCCCTGAGCACTTGGGTACAGCCCCGAGGCACTTGGCTTGGAGCAATCACTGGCTCTCATTCCCAGTCTTTCCCAATGTCTGAGATACTCCCATCCCCTAAAATCTTCTCCACCTCCCAAGATCTCTCTCTCTGCATAAGTGGCCCCCACCACTGCCCAAGATCCAAACTCTCTCTCTCTCTGTCTTTCCCTTCCTCTACTCAATACTCAGAGTCCTCCTTCTCCCCTAGTTCACTACCGGGTGTTCACTGTTAACCACAAGATGGACCCTGTGACCAGGACGTTCACTCTGGACATCAAGGTGGTCTTTCCCGATGGGGGGTGGTGGGGGTGGATCCTGGACACTGAGGTTGCACGGCGTGCTGAAGCATGAGCCACAAGGGCCCTCCCAGAGGGCAGTCACCAGCCCCACCCCCTATCCCCACAGAACCCGGAGGGAATCACCGTGATTAGCCAGAGTCTGAGAGCCAAGGACGGCTTCTTTTTCAGCTCCTTTCACCTCCCAGAGCTTGTCAGGTGCCCTTGTCAGGTCTGGGAGCCCGAGGGGTGGCAAGGGAGGCTGTCATTCTCTGTCTCCATCTCTCTTAACTTTCTGTGCCTCAGTTTGGGGACCTGGACCATCGAAGCCAGCTACCAAAGTACACCCAAGCAGAAGTTCAAGGCTGCCTTTGATGTGAAGGAATATGGTGAGAAGGCTGGGTGGGGTGGGCAAGACAAGTATGCCAGGGGCGGGACTGGGAATGGAAAGGAGGTTTCAAGGGGAGCCTCCACTGTAAACCAGGGCCTGACCTGGGTGCTAAGTGCTGGGTGCTGGTGTTCCAGCCCTTGGGGCTTGGCAGAGCCACGAAGGAAGGAGCAGCACTGGGAGGAGATGAGGGAGCAGGTACAATACTGAGGGTGCTCATGGCTTTTTTTTTTTTTTCCTCCCAGTCCTCCCATCTTTTGAGGTCCAGCTGGTCCCAAACAAGACTTTCTTCTATCTCAAGGATGAGGTTCTGGGCGTTGACATCCAGGCTCGGTGAGCCCCCTTCCTCCCAGCCCTGCCAGAAGACCAGGGACACAAAGACTGAATACAGAGAAACAAGTGCCAGGTGCTATGGCTCACGTCTGTAATCCCAGTGCTTTGGGAGACCAAGGCAGGAGTATCACTTGAGGCCAGGAGTTCAAGACCAGCCTGGACAACATGGCAAAATGCCTTCTCTACCAAAAAAAAAAAAAAAAAAAAGTAGTCAGGCTGGCTGGGCGTGGTGGCTCACACCTGTAATCCCAGTACTTTGGGAGGTCGAGGAGGGTGGATCACCCGAGGTCAGGAGTTTGAGACCAGCCTGGCCAACATGGCAAAAACTCATCTCTACTAAAACTACAAAAATAGGCAGGCATGGTGGTGCACACCTGTAGTCCCAGGTACTCAGGGACTACTGAGGTGGGAGAATCACTTGAACCCAGGAGGCAGAGGTTGCAGTGAGCCGAGATTGCATTACTGTACTCTAGCCTGGGTGACAGAGTGAGATTCTCTCTCAAAAAAAAATTGGGGCCAGGCACGGTGGCTCAAGCCTGTAATTCCAGCACTTTGGGAGGCCGAGACGGGTGGATCACGAGGTCAGGAGATCAAGACCATCCTGGCTAACACAGTGAAATCCCGTCTCTACTAAAAATACAAAAATTAGCCAGGCGCGGTGGCGGGCACCTGTAGTCCCAGCTACACGGGAGGCTGAGGCGGGAGAATGGCGTGAACCTGGGAGGTGGAGCTTGCAGTGAGTGGAGATCGCGCCACTGCACTCCAGCCTGGGCGACAGCGAGACTCCGTCTTAAAAAAAAAAAAAAATTATCTGGAAGTGGTGGTGCATGCCTGTTGTCCCAGTTGCTAGGGAGGCTGAGGTGGGAGGATCATTTGAGCCCAGGAGGTAGAGATTGCAGTGAGCCAAGACTGTGCCACTGCACTCCAGTGTGGGTGACAGAGTGAGACCCTGTCTCAAAAAAAAAAAAAAAAAAAAAAAAGAAAGAGAAAGAGAGAAGCAAGCCACTTCTGTAGCACTTAGGGTGGCAGACGCACTCTCCTCCTACCCATGAGATATTCTGGGCCACCTATGTTGTCCTGTGAGGTTGTACAGACCATGTCTGCCACCTGTGAAGTTGTATAAACCATTTCTTCAAGTCTATGAATTTGTAGAGGCCACCTTGTCTACCCAATGGAGTTGTACTGAGTCTCATCTCATCTGCCACTCCACAGTTTAGACCACCTCTGAAAGTCCATGAGGTGGTACAGGTTACCTTTGCCATTGAGAGATTGTCCAAACCATCTCTGCAGTTCTATGAGATGGCAAATGACACATTTGCTGCCTTGTGTTTTACAGACCATCTGCATTGCTCTATGAGGTTGTGCAGGCAATGCTGTCCACCTGAGATTATACGGGCTATGGGAGCCCCATCTTGGTGAAGGCCACTTCTGGACATTATATGAATCATTCCTGCTGCTCTAACATGCTACGTAGGCCACCTAGTTTCCCTGGTGAGGCTACACAGGCCACTTCGTAGGTTGTCCAGACTTCTTTGTGGCTTTATATAGTTTTAAGTCCACCTCTACCATCTTGGGAGATTGCACAGACCACATCTACAACCCATCAAGGCTTTATGGGATATATTTGTCACCTCCCAGAGTTGTGTGGGTCATCAATGAAGCCATCTAAGTTTCCAAGTTCCACCTCTGCCCCTCCTAATTTTGCACAGTCATCTCTGAAGCAACATGAGGTATGTGGGTGCTTCAGAGACAGTGGAATGGTCCTCTATCCCCCAGGTATATATTTAACAAGCCGGTGGACGGACATGCTCTGGTCATCTTCGGGGTGAAACTGGACTCCCGCCGGATCCCTATCCAAAGCTCCCTGCAGAGGGTGGAGGTGACTGAATCCCAGCTCCCCAGCCTCCAATTCACTCCACTTTCTATCACTCCCCAAGAAACCATATCCTCTTCCTCTCTCTTACCTTAAGAACAGATCTCGGAAGGTCTGGGCCACGTCTCCCTCCGGAAGGATATACTGATGGCTGCATTCCAAGGCCCAGAAAAGGACTTCATTGGAGGATCAATCTTTGTCAATGTCACCGTGTTCTCCTCAGGTGCCACCCTCACCCAGGCCCCTGACTGAGGTCAGGACATGGTGTTCTTGCCCAATGCAGACACTCCATCCACGTGACCTTGGGCCACCTCCTAGCCTCAGTTTCCTCAATAGAGAAATGGGAAACACCAGAAAGGGTGGAAGGAGTTGAAATGGTGTTATTGTCTTTCTCTGCCTTCACCAAGATGGGGCTCCCATACTAGTCCTGCCACTCACTTAAGAAATTGAACTCCCTCACATACTCTATATTCCCGCTGTCTCTACAGGGGGTGAGATGGTGCAAGCTGAGACCTCAGGGGTGAAGATTGTCCAGAGCCCATACAACATCAAGTTCACCAGGACACCCCAGTATTTCAAGCCAGGAATGCCCTTCCACTTTCGGGTCAGAGTCTGGACTCACTACACCTAGGGACTCAGGGCCCCATCCCCAAAACAGACCTCCCACAAAGAGACAAAAACCCACACTGGACTCACCTGCATCCAACTCATCTGAAGGTTGAGTCCATCATATTCCCCAGGCTAATCCCAGAGTGCCCCCAAACCTTAACCCAGATACCCCCAAAGCACAGTGATGACTCCAGAATTTCTCTGTGGGGACTTAGAGGCCACAATCAGGCTGGAAGAGGGTGTTTGAGGGTTTATCTAGAGGCTGCATTTGCAAAGCAAAGCATGGTCTTTTCACATATATTAATTTGGATGGGCATTAGGAAAATCAGGGATGTCCTTTGGCACCAATCCTACTCCAAGACTCCTGTAGGGTCTCGTGTGTCCTCCTTCCCTCTCCACTCTCAGTCTTCCCACTTACCATCAGCTCCACAACACCCAGTGTAACTACATGTGGTTGTACACTGCAAAGCTCTAGGAGGCGCCATTCATAAAAACTCTAATATGAATGGTGCCCCTGGTGTTGTTTAGTGCACCATGTATAAAGTTGTACAAAGCAGTCCTATTCAGATCATATTCCAGTCTCACCTCTCACACCAGGCCACCCCAGGCTTTTCCTTCACCTCACCCCAGATTCCACCCCAGGTCTTCGTCTCAAATCCTGATGGATCCCCAGCTGACAGAGTCCTTGTCCAGTCCCAAAACTACAAAGTGTGCACCTCAACTGAGGGACTGGCCACTCTGACCATCAACACAGATGCAAATCTGGACAAGCTCCCCATCGAGGTACCAACTTGACAAGGCAAGGAGGGTGGAGTTGGAGCTGTGTGAGTTGGAAGGGTTGGGGTTTACTTGCCCATCATCCTCTCTAGGTGAAAACTGAGGAATCTCTTCAGCCAGAGGAGCAGGCTTCAGCCAAGATGACAGCTTGGCCTTACTTGACTCAAGATGGGTCAGGAAACTTCCTGCACATCGAAGTAAAGACATTGGGCACAGAGGTTGGCAGCAGCATCCAGCTGAGCCTCAATACAAAGCATCAGGACCCTAAAACCAAGGACCGGATTACTCACTTCACCATCCTGGTAAGGGGCTAGGACCAGCATCTGAGTCAAGGAATTCTTTCCTTGGAAAAACCTTGGCTTGCTGGGTTGGAGAAACTATGAAAAAAGATATGAAGGTGGCAACAATCTTGAGTGGGCTCAGATCAAGAGGCTGAAGAAAAGAGACTATGAGCCTCCATTGTGGGGTGGGACAGCTTCAGGGAAAGACTGGCCTTACCCTTCTCATCCTTGATCTCCCTTGTCTCCAAGGTCCTGAGTAAGGGCCAGATTGTGAGTGCCAAACATCAGTCAAAAAGCCAGGGGAGTGTCTACACGTCAGCCATTATTGATGTGACTTCAGCGATGCTGCCCTCCTTCCGCATTCTGGCATTTTATTTACTTCCCAGAGGAGTGAGCCAGGATCCTGAGTTGGTGGCTGATTCCATATGGATTGATGTGAATGACAGATGCATAGGGACGGTAAGCCAAACTCCTTATAGTTGTGAATCATCATCATAAAACCCCAGAAAGGGGCCATACAAATTTAGGCATTCCCAAACTGGAAGCCAAGGAAGAGGAGAATATGTGGCCTTAAGAGCTCAACACAAGGTGTGGCGATGATGCAAGTAAATAAATACATGGAATCGGGATTAGCCTAGTGGAGTTCTCAGATGCTACACCAGAGCAGTAGGGAACATAAACCTGAAAGTGGAGTTGTGTGGTCTATGATTCCCTTTTTCTGACATCTCTCTTTTTCTTGGCTCAGCTGAAAGTTGGCTTGAAGAATGATAGATTCTTCCCTTCTTTGGAGCCCAACAGCCAAGTGGAACTGAAGGTGACAGGTGATGCAGAAGCCACAGTGGGGCTGGTGGCTGTGGACAAGGCTGTCTATGTTTTGAACAGCAAACACAAGCTCACTCAGAAGAAGGTAAGAGCGTATGGGCTTTGGGCCAAGATGTTGCCAGGATATTCTAGCTGGAACCTCAGCTTCTTCAGCCATAAAGAGGACAACATCAACGTAATGATTCAAGGAGATGGTGCAAAGCCTAATGACTGAAAGGTGATAAGAGCTGAAAAAATGGGAGATAGTATGAGAATTATTATTTGAGCCTGCAATTCCAGTATACCATTTTTCCTTTCATGGAGGAGTCATATAGGTCCCAAATCCAGGTTCCTCTCTTAACCTCTAGGTCTGGGATGTGGTGGAGGAACATGACATTGGCTGCACAGCAGGAAGTGGAAAAGACAGATTTGCTGTGTTCAAGGATGCTGGATTGGACCTGAAAATGAGCACAGGAATGGATAGCCTGGCAAGCACAGGTACAGGCTTGGGGGGTTGGGGCAAGAGGAAGGCAGGAATGGGGGCAGTGCTGCCTAGTGGGGTTTAGTGTCAAACAGATATGGGCTGTAATCCACATCCTGTCACTTACCATGGGCCAGTCACATTTCTCTCTGAGTCTTGATTTCTTTGTCCATAAATTACAGATAATAACAGAAGTAACTCACTGTGTGTTGGTTAAGACAGGGTTAGCCATGTGTATCAAAGATACAAATAACAGTAGGTTAAACAGGTAGTTTATTTCTCATTCAGTAACACTACAGAGGTCATCCTGGGACTCAGACTCCTTCTAGGAGTCCATCCATGCCAGGCAGGAAGATGAAGGGAAGTGGAAAGGGGAGGACACTTCTTCCACATCTCATTGGTCAGAATACAGTCACATGGCCCCATCTAAGTGCAAGAGAGGCTGGAAAATGTAGTCTTTATTCTGAGTGATCTATAAAATATGGAGGCTTACTTGCTTCCATATTGTATGAGGGATGATAATGGATTTGGGGACAACTAAGAGTGTATTCTCTCAGCTATAAATTGTAATATTAATAACAGTTCTTATTTATTACATGCCAGACCCAGTGCTAAGTACTTGTATATGCATGATCTCATTGACAGAATTCTGGTTATGCCCATTTTACATCACTGGGGAAATTAACACCCAGAGAGGTTAAGTGACTTGTTGAAAATTGCCCAGCTTTTAAGTGACAAGTCTTGAATATAGGAGGCTGTCAGATGAAATGAAGTGATGCATATAAAGCGCTGGACATACAGCAAACACCCAATAAACATCATCAAGGATATTGATAATGATCTTGGTAATTGTTCTATCATCATTCGCTCTGACTCCCAGACTGGCCCTGCCCCCAGGACCCTCCTCCTAGCCGCCATCGCCGCTCCCTGAAGAGGCTGGAGACAAAGAGGAATGCAGGTCAGTGTTAAAGCTGTATGCCTCGCTCCATCTCCCCAACCTAAGGTATCCATAAGGGCTTAGAACAGGACACCAAAACCACTCTATGCATTTCTAGCAGGGAGGGATCTAATAGGGGGAGTTTGGTGCTTACAAAATCATTAGATGGGCTTTTGGGGTGGAAGTTGGAAGCCTGCTTGCTGGGACTCAAGATCACCCCACTTCAGTCTTGCAATCCATGAAATATCAGGAAACTGCTGCCAATATCTCTCAAAAGGCTGGTACGTTGATAATCAAACACGAAATTGTGCCCATTACAAAAACACACATAGACTGGAGCCCACCCATCAGCTACTACTGCTGCAAGAGAAATGGTTTCTGCTTCTCTTCTATCTCCCAGATCTCTCATAAGAGCATATTAGTGGCTGCATCTAATCCCATTCAGAACCCTAGCAGCAAGGGAGTCTGGGAAATGTAGTTTTCAAATGTCTAGCCTCTGTGGTACAGGATGGAATGTAGACAAAAGGAGAGATAAGTCTTTTTTTTTTCTTTTCTTTTTTTTTTTTTTTTTGAGACGGAGTCTCGCTTTGTCAACCAGGCTGGAGTGCAGTGGCTGGATCTCAGCTCACTGCAAGCTCCGCCTCCCGGGTTCACACCATTCTCCTGCCTCAGCCTCCTGAGTAGCTGGGACTACAGGCGCCTGCCACCTCGCCCGGCTAAGTTTTTGTAGTTTTAGTAGAGACGGGGTTTCACTGTGTTAGCCAGGATGGTCTCGATCTCCTGACCTCGTGATCCGCCCGTCTCGGCCTCCCAAAGTGCTGGGATTACAGGCTTGAGCCACCGCGCCCGGCCAAGAGATAAGTCTTAAGTGTCATTGGACAATATCTGAATAAACTGCCATCCTGAAGGCTAGAGTGTGGACCACAAGAAGAGGTTTTGAGCCTGGATTCAGAGGAAGATGGGAGGCAGCACCGGGTGGTGTTAGAAGCATGGATTCTGAGGCTGGCATGGTGGCTCATGCCTGTAAACCCAGCATTTTGGGAGGCCAAGGCAGGTGGATCACTTGAGGTCAGGAGTTCGAGACCAGCCTGGCCAACATGGTGAAACCCTGTCTCTACTAAAAGTACAAAAATTAGCCGGATGTAGTGGTGGGCACCTGTAATCCCAGCTACATGGGAGGCTGAGGCATGAGAATCACTTGAACCTGAGAGGCAGAGGTTTGCAGTAAGCCGAAATTGCACCACTGCACTCCAGCCTGGGTGACAGAGTGCTACTCCGTCTCAAAAAAAAAAAAAAAAAAAAAAAGCAGTATGGATTCTGATCCCACCTCTGCCACTTGGAAGCCTTGACTCCAGGCAAATGAATTCACCTCTCTGTGGCTCAGCTTCCTTGTCAGAATCTCACCATGTGAGTTCAATACGAGGCTTCAGAAAGGGCACAGATAAGGCACTAGGCATAGAATCTACCACGGAGTCATTGCTAAATAGTGGCAAGGTGTGCATAGCATCAAGGTGAATGGTCCTTAGGTCCTGCCCAACCCTCCTCTTTCCCTCTGACTCTGGCCCACAGTGAACAAGTTTAAGACAGAGCTGGAGCAAAAGTGCTGTGAGGCTGGGCTCCGGGAAAGCCCAGTGGAGCTGTCCTGTGAGGAGAGGACCTGGCATGTCCGCCATGGTCCAGCCTGTGTGGCTGCTTTCCTGGACTGCTGCCATCTGTCTGAGACCCTGACTCGGGAGGCTCGAGAGGATCAGCTGCGTCTGGGGACAAGTGAGGGGGCCATGGCAGGAGATGCAGGGTGGGGGCTTCATGGAGGGATACAGAGTGACATGGGACAGGTTAAGGGGTGATATGGGCCATGGAGGGTTGGAGAGGAGGATCCCACAAGGAGTCTGGTGGAACATGGAAGAAACATGAAGGAGACTCTACCTCATACCTGCTCCCTCCAGTGGATGAAGAGGAGGACTTCGACGACCTCTTCCTGGATGACATGCCGGCACGGACCTTGTTCCCTGAGAGTTGGCTCTGGAGGAAGTTCACTCTGCCGAAGAGTGAATCGGGGTAGGACATCAGCCTCCATGCCAGAATCTGGTCCCAGGTCCTTGCAATCATCAGTGGATGCTGGTCAGGGACAATGACCCCAGCAGTGACATTGAGCCTCAGGACAGTCCCACAATGGGGAAAACATCTTAGTGGATTCCCTAAAAGGATGACCCTCTAGCGATGCTGTCACTAATGAGGTGACCTGATGATCCTCAATGGTGACCACAACCACTGCATGGCGACCCCCAACCCAGAAGCTCTGTCCATGCAGCACAAACTCAGTGATGTTTCCTCACTCACAACAGCATATCCCATTACCCCATCTCTGTGAACGTGCCAGATTCCATCACCACATGGCAGTTTGTGGCGGTCAGCCTCAAGGCTGGACAAGGTGAGTCCCAGCAAGCTCAGTGCTAAGGGAATGGGGGTATGGTGACCTTACCCAGCCCCTCCCCGCACCAAGCCTCTGCTTAAACCCAATGTGCTCTCCTGGCTTTAGGTCTCTGTGTCTCGGACCCCTTTGAGCTGACAGTTATGAAATCGTTCTTTGTGGACCTTAAGTTGCCCTCCTCCGTGGTCAGGAATGAGCAGGTCCAGATCCAAGCTGTGTTGTACAATTTCAGGGATCGCCAGGCCAAGGTGAAGCCCCAAGCCCTCAACTTCCTGCCAAAACCTCTGCTAGGGTGTATTTTTAAAAATTTTTTAATTATTTTATTTCATTTTATTTATTTATGCAAGGGAGAGCTTGTAATGAGCCGAGATCGTGCCACTGTGCTCCAGCCTGGGTGACAGTGTGAGACTCCATCAAAAACAAGAAAGAAAGAAAGAGAGAAAGACAGAGACAGAAAGAAAGAAGAGAAAGAAGAGAGGGAGGGACGGAGGGAGGAAGAGAGAGAGAGGGAAAGAAAGAAAAAAGAAAAGAAAGAAAGGAAGAAGAAGAAGAGAGAAAGAAACAAAGAAAAAGAAAGAAGAAGAAAGAAAGAAAAGAAAGAAAGAGGGAAAGAGAGACAGAGAGAGAGAAAGAAAGGGAGAAATGGAGAAGGGGGGCGGGGCACAGCGGCTCATGCCTGTAATCCTAGCACTTTGGGAGGCCGAGGTGGGCGGATCACGAGGTCAGGAGATCAAGACCATCCTGGCTAACACGGTGAAACCCCGTCTCTACTAAAAATACAAAAAATTAGCCAGGCGTGGTGGCGAGCGCCTGTAGTCCCAGCTACCCTGGAGGCCAAGGCAGGAGAATGGCATGAACCCAGGATGGGGAGCTTGCAGTGAGCCGAGATCGTGCCACTGCACTCCAGCCTGGGCAACAGTGTGAGACTCCATCCAAAAAAAAAAAAGAAAGAAAGAAAGAGAGAGAGAGGGGGGAAGAAAGAAAGAAGAGAAAGAAGAGAGGGAGGGAGAGAGAGAGAGAGAAAGAAGAAGAAGAAGAAAGAAAGAAGATAGAAAGATGAAAGAAAGAAAGAAAGAAAGAGAAAGAAAGAAAAAAAAGAGAAAGAAAGAAAGAGAAGGGAGGGGGAGGGAGGGAAAGAAAGAGAGACGGAGGGAGGGAGGGAGGAAGGAAGGAAGGAAGGAAGGAAGGAAGGAAGGAAGGAAGGAAGGAAGGAAGGAAGGAATTTAAACCTCACAACAACTCCATCAGATGGGTACTATTATTGCTCTTGGTTTAGAGATGAGGAAATTGAGACACAGAGAGGTTCAAGGGCTTGCCCGGAGTCACACAGCACATAAATGGCAGATTGGGCTCTGACTCAGCTGGGTCTGTGGTCCCCATCACTAGAGGCTTCACTGTCACCTACTCGGGCATCTCAGGATGGGGAGGGGACTGTAACCCTAGGGTCCTGGACTACGTCATACATCGATACCGTCTCCCTTTGCCCATCTTGCCCTAGGTCCGAGTGGAGTTCCCCCACAAGGAGCCACTGTGCAGTGCGTCAAAGCCAGGAGCACCATCCCGCCAGGTGGTGGTCGTGCCCCCCACCTCCTCCAAGATAGTACCCTTTGTGCTTCTCCCTCTGGAGATAGGCAAAGTGGACGTGGAGGTCAAGGCTGTGGGCTACGGGGTCCAGGACCACGTGAAGAAGACACTCTTGGTCCGGGTAATGGGCACCCCCAACTCCCTAGCTGCTGGTGCAGACAGCGGGGCTTCCACCAGGTCCAGGCTGGGCAGGTGGGCCCAGGATCGATAAACAGGGCTCCTAGATGGGAGTGAGATGAGAGAACAGATTTGAAAGTTCAATCAGTTGGCTGGGCGTGGTGGTTCACACCCATAATCTCAGCAGTTTGGGAGGCCAAGGCGGGTGGATCACCTGAGGTCAGGAGTTCGAGACCAGCCTGGCCAACATGGTGAAACTCCATCTCTGCTAAAAATACAAAAATTAGCTGGGCATGGTGGTGCATGCCTGGAGTCCCAGCTACTCGGGAGGCTGAGGCAGGAGAATTGTTTAAACCCAGGAGGTGGAGGATGCAGTGAGCCGAGGTTGTACCACTGCACTACAGCCTGGGCGACAGAGTGAGACTCCGTCTCAAAAAAAAAAAAAAAAAAGAAGAAGGAGAAAGTTTAGTCAGTGGACTGATGTGAGGGGGTCGGGTCACAAGCCCCTACTTCAGAGTTTTGGAGTCAGGTCTGGGTTCAAATCTTGTCTCTGCTGTGTGACCTTGGGCAACTTGCTTGACTTCTCTGTTCTGAGCCTCCATTTCCTTGCTTGCAGGATGAGGATAATCATCATACCCACGAATAATCAGAGAGCTAGGAAAATGACCCAGAACCAGTGTATGGCCTATCAAAAATACTTTATTAGGCTGGGCTTGGTGGCTCATGCCTGTAATCCCAGTACTTTGGGAGGCCAAGGCAGGAAGATTGCTTGAGCCCATGAGTTCAAGACCAACCTGGGCAATATTGCAAGACCTCTCTAGAAAAAAATTTAAAAATTAGCCTGGTATTAGTAACTGGCATCTGTAGTCCCAGTTACTCAGGAAGCTGAGGGAGGATTGCTTGAGCCCATGAGATTGAGCCTGAAGCTGAGATCACGCCACTGCACTCCAGCCTGGGCAACAGAGCAAGACCCTCTCTAAAAAACAAACAAACAAAAGACCTTATTTACTTAACAAACACATGTTTAACGCTTAAGATATAAGTGTTTAAGAATATTAACTCAGTCAGGTGTGGTGGCACCCCCATGTACTCCCAGCTATTTGGGAGGCTGGGGTGGGAGGATCATTTGAGCCTAGAAATTTGAATCCAGCCTGGGCAACCTGAAATTTTTTTTTTCTCTGAAAAAAAAAAACAACAACTAGGTCAGGCATGGTGGCTCATGCCTGTAATCTCAGCACTTTTGGAGGCTGAAGCAGGTGAATCACTTAAGGCCAGGAGTTCAAGACCATGCCGGCCAACTTGGCAAAACGCTATCTCTACTAAAAGTACCAAAATTAGCCTGATGTGGTGGTGTGCACCTGTAATTCCAGCTACTCAGGAGGCTGAGGCATGAGAATCCCTTGAACTAGGGAGGTGGAGGCTGCAATGAGCTGAGATCATGCCACTGCCTCCAGCCTGGGTGACAGAGTGAGACCCTGTCTCAAAAAAACAAAAAAAAATTAACTAATTCAGCCCTCAAAACAACCCTATGAGTGAGGGACTATTATTATCCCCCTTTGACAGATGAGAAAACTGAGGCAGAGAGAGGGTAACTGGCCAGGCGCGGTGGCTCAAGCCTGTAATCCCAGCACTTTGGGAGGCTGAGACAGGAGGATCACGAGGTCAGGAGATCGAGACCATCCTGGCTAACATGGTGAAACCCCGTCTCTACTAAAAAATACAAAAGGCCGGGCGCGGTGGCTCAAGCCTGTAATCCCAGCACTTTGGGAGGCCGAGACGGGCGGATCACGAGGTCAGGAGATCGAGACCATCCTGGCTAACACGGTGAAACCCCGTCTCTACTAAAAAATACAAAAAACTAGCCGGGTGAGGTGGCGGGCGCCTGTAGTCCCAGCTACTCGGAAGGCTGAGGCAGGAGAATGGCGTGAACCCAGGGAAGCGGAGCTTGCAGTGAGTTGAGATCCAGCCACTGCACTCCAGCCTGGGTGACAGAGCGAGACTCCGTCTCAAAAANTAGAAAGGACTAGGAAAAAGAAAACAGGACAAATGCACAGATGATCCATCTTTCCAAGCCCATATTTGAACAGATGCACATATGAAATAGAAAAGTGTAAAAACGGCCGGGCGCGGTGGCTCAAGCCTGTAATCCCAGCACTTTGGGAGGCCGAGACGGGCGGATCACGAGGTCAGGAGATCGAGACCATCCTGGCTAACATGGTGAAACCCTGTCTCTATTAAGAAATACAAAAAACTAGCCGGGCGAGGTGGCGGGCGTCTGTAGTCCCAGCTACTCAGGAGGCTGAGGCCGGAGAATGGCGTGAACCCGGGAGGCGGAGCTTGCAGTGAGCTGAGATCCGGCCACTGCACTCCAGCCCGGGCGACAGAGCGAGACTCCATCTCAAAAAAAAAAAAAAAAAAAAGTTGGGGGGAGGGTAACTAATTTTTCCCAAGGACACACAGCTAGGAAGCAGAAGAGTTGGGATTCGAACCCAGAAATTTGGGCTCCAGAGTCTGTGCTTATCACAGCCAAGGAATGCCTCCTCTCACCATCATTGCAATTGTCATTTTTACTGTGGTTGCTGTTTTTGCTTTTGACTTATATCCTCAACTCATCCCTCAGGCAGGGGGTCAGATCCAGCAAACGTCCTACAGCATCGTCTTGGAACCCCAAGGTTTGTGAAATCTGCAGAGGGTATGTGAGATCCTGGGGCTGTGCTAGGGAGGAGGAAGGAGTTGGCATGAGCGGGTGTGCCCAGGTGGGGATTCCGAGCCCCAGCCCCAGGCTCTGTGCACCCTGACTTCCCCAGCCCCAGAGCCCACTTGTCACAGAAGGTTGTGGTTCTTCAGGTCAGACCCAGACAAAACTGGTGCCAAGACAGGAGTTCTTGAACATGGTACCCGACACGGAGGCGGAAGTGTTTATCAGTGTTCAAGGTGCTGGGGGACACAGGAATGTGGGGAGGGCTGATACTGGGTCCTCTAAGGTCCACGAGGCACCAGGGCAGGAGGAGCTGGGGGTGGCCGTGTGGGGCGATCAGTGAACCATGGTGGCTTAGGCATAGGCCACTCCCAGGGTGACCCAACTCACCCACCCAACAGGTGACATCCTTGGTGAGACAATTGTGGGCAGCCTGACACCCAATGAGATTCGGCATCTGCTGCGGGTCCCCACGGGCTGCCCTGAGCAGACGCTGAGCTCCCTGACACCTGTCATCATCCTGTCCCGCTATTTGGATGCCACCCGCCAGTGGGGCAAGGTCGGGGTGGAGCACAGGGACCAAGTGATGAAGAATATTGTCAGCGGTGAGAGCTGGGACCCTCCTGGGGCCTCCATGAGGGTGCCTGGGGATCTCCCAGAGGGTGGCTGGGGCACCCCCAAGATTGGGGAAATCTTCATGGGACCTCCCCAGCCCCCACCTCAGGCATTAACACCCAAAGTGTGACTCCTTCCCCAGACTGCAACCTGGTACTAATTCCCCAAGGTCATCCCCCAGCTGTGACACACCCATGGGAATTCTTCACCTGACCCCTTCCCCAGGCTTCAATCTTTTCTTTTTTTGTGTGATGTAGTCTCGTTCTGTCACCAAGGCTGGAATGCACTGGCATGATCTTGGCTCACTGCAACCTCCACCTGCCAGGTTCGAGCCATTCTCCTGCCTCAGCCTCCTGAGTAACTGGGATTACAGGTGCCCGCTACCATGCCTGGCAAATTTTTTTTTTTTTTTTTTTTTTTGAGACGGAGTCTCGCTCTGTCACCTGGGCTGGAGTGCAGTGGCCAGATCTCAGCTCACTGCAAGCTCCGCCTCCCGGGTTTACGCCATTCTCCTGCCTCAGCCTCCCGAGTAGCTGGGACTACAGGCGCCCGCCACCTCGCCCGGCTAGTTTTTTGTATTTTTTTAGTAGAGACGGGGTTTCACCGTGTTAGCCAGGATGGTCTCGATCTCCTGACCTCGTGATCCGCCCGCCTCGGCCTCCCAAAGTGCTGGGATTACAGGCTTGAGCCACCGCGCCCGGCCTAATTTTTTTATTTGTATTTATTTATTTATTTATTTAGAGACGACATCTCACTCTGTCGCCCAGGCTGGAGTGCAGTGGCGCAATTTCAGGTGCCCCCTGCCACACTCGGCTAATTTTTGGATTTTTAGTGCAGATGGGGTTTTGCCATGTTGGCCAGGCTGCTCTCGAACTCCTGACCTCAGGTGATCCACCTGCCTGGGCCTCCCTAAGTGCTGGGATTACAGGTGTGAGCCACCGCGCCAGACCTCTAGGCTTCAATCTTATGTCAGACACCCTGATTTCTCCCAACAAACCATGCTGCGAGATGATGTTGTACTCAGGCCCTGCCCCAGGTTGCACCCCCTCAGTGCCACTGCCAGGGAACCCCAGGGAACACCCAAGCAGCAAACCCCAGAATAACCCCAGGCAGTGGCCTCTTAGTTGCACCTGTATGCTGATACTTCCCCGGGTTACAACCAAACACCCCAGGGAGTAACCAGAGATGAACACCCCTAGTAACACCCACCGAACTCTGAGTTAATTGGTCCCAGGTTTCCCTCAGACTCCAACTTTCCCTCCAGGTTTTCTCAAACGGTAATCCCACAGGTAACATCCAGATACTGTCACCCCAGTGCTCCAAGCAAACGGTAAACCTCCAGGGGAATTTCAAGTAATGAGTAGCGAGGCTCGGAATACACCTGAAAGGCTGGGTGTGTTGGCTCGTGCCTGTAATCCCAGCACTTTGGGAGGCCAAGGTAGGAAGATCACTTGAGCCCAGGAGTTTGAGACCAGCCTGGGCAACATAATGAGACCCTCATCTGTACAAAAAAAAAAAAATGTTTAAATTGGCTAGGTATGGTGGTTCCCGTTTGCAGTCTCAGCTATTCAGAAGCCTGAGTGGGAGGATTGCTTGAGCCCCATAGTTTGAGACTAGCCTGGGCAACATAGTGAGACCTCATCTTTAAAAAAAATTAGACTGGTGTAGTGGTACATGCCTGTAGTCCCAGCTACTACTTGGGAGGCTGAGGTGGGAGGATAACTTGACCAGGGAAAGTTGAGGCTGAAGTGAGCTATGATTGTACCACTGTACTCCAGCCTGGGTGACAGAGTGAGACCCGGTCTCAAAAAAATAAAAATAAATAAAAAAAGGGCCGGGCACACGCCTGTAATCCCAGCACTTTGGGAGACCGAGGCAGGTGGATCACCTGAGGTCAGGAGTTCAAGACCACCTTGGCCAACATGGTGAAACCCCATCTCTACTAAAAATACAAAAATTAGCCAGGTGTGGTGGTGCGCCCCTGTAGTCCCAGCTACTCAGGAGGCTGAGGCAGGAGAATCACTTCAACCCAGGAGGCAGAAGTTGCAGTGAGCTGAGATCGCTCCACTGTACTACAGCCTGGGTGACAGAGCAAGACTCTGTCTCAAAAAAATAAAAAGAATACACCAGAGAGGTACTCATCTAAGATCACGCCCCAAAGTAACCTCCCCTGGGTGACACAGATGCACTGATACTCCAGGTTTACATCCAAGAAATAACCCCCAAGAAAACTCCTAGGCTGGCCGGGCGCAGTGGCTCACACCTGTAATCCCAGCACTCTGGGAGGCCAACGTGAGTGGATCACCTGAGGTGAGGAGTTCCAGACCAGCCTGGCCAACATGGTGAAACCCCGTCTCTACTAAAAATACAAAAATTAGCTGGGCGTGGTGACTCATGCCTGTAATCCCAGCTACTTGGGAGGCTGAAGCTGGAAAATCACTTGAACCCGGGAGGCAGAGGTTGCAGTGAGCCGAGATTGCACCACTGCACTCCAGCCTGGGCAATAGAGAAAGACTGTCTCAAAAAAAAAAAAAAAAAAAAAGGCCGGGC
>NC_037687.1:9825473-9848569 GCF_003255815.1 Theropithecus gelada
GCCAGGCTAGTCTCAAACTCCTGACCTGAAGTAATCTGACCGCCTTGGCCTCCCAAAGTGCTGGGATTACAGGCATGAGCCACCATGCCCGGCCTGACATCCATGACCTCTTCCAACCCATGACATATGCCTGGGGCTGTAATCCAGCAGTTTGGGACATATGACAGCTCTTTTGTTCACCAAAAGGTCGTCTGGTGTCGTGTTCCAGACAGTGGAGTCATGGCTGAATCTCTGCCTTTGTTATGTGACCCTGAGCAAGTCATACCTTTCTTCAAGCCTCTGTGAATGGGTTAAAATTAAATAAAATTCAAAATTCAGTTTCTCCATCGAACTAGCCACGTTTCAAGTGTTCGGTAGCCACGTGTGGCTAATGGCTGCCACATTGGACAATGCCAAATGGGACCATTTCCGTTACTGCATAAAGTTCTTTTACACAGAGCTGGTCTAGACTCCAGACACTGCTCTGGCCACTGCACCTAGGAATTGATGGGGTCGGGGGAGGGGGGCGATCTTGCAGTAAATTCCCCACATAGCCAGAGACTTGGGAAGTCAAGGATTGGGGTGCAGAGGAAAGGCAGTGCATGGGGAAGGGCTCTGACAGCCCCCTTTCCTGGCCTGGCAGATCCTGACCATGTACCACAAGTCCCCAGAGTCCTGGGAGGACAACTGCAACCTGTACCACCTGAATGTGACTCTCCACAGTGTCTTAGAAGGTAAGCCTGGTGTGGCTACAGGAGGAGCAAGCGTAGAGTTTTAGGAGAAGAAGTTGGAAAGGTGATGGGGGAAGATGGTGTAGGGACTTGTTAGCCACAGTGAGGACTTTGGCTTTTGTTCTGAGTAAGGTGGGGCATGGAAGGTTCCAAACAGAGGAGGGACGTGACCTAGCACAGGTTTGCACAGGCTCCCTCTGATCTGACCACTCTAGAAGGTGAGGGTGGGAGCCAGGTGACCAGGAAGGACGTGACTGCATTGGTCCTGCAGGAGATGATGGAGGCCAAGCCAGATTAGGGACTCTGGAGACTATCAGGTATTAGTGGGCCAGGCACAGTGGCTCATGCCTGCTATTCCAACACTTTGGGAGGCTGAGGCAGGAGGATCGTTTGAGCTCAGGAATTCAAGCTCAGGAATTCACTATGCTACCAGCCCGGGTAGCATAGTGAGACCCCATCTCTACAAAAAATTAGCTGGGCATGGTGATGCGTGCCTGTGGTTCCAGCTACTCAGGAAGTTGAGGTGGGAAGATCACTTGAGCCCAGGAGGTGGAGGCTACAGTGAACCATGATTGCGCCATTGCCCTCTAGCCTGGGCAACAGAGTGAGACCCTCTTTCAAAAGAAAAAAAAAAAAAAACAGAGAAATAGTTGGATTCCAGCTATTTCTTGGTTCCCAGCCTGGGGCACCAAGAAGGAGAGAGGACTATTGGGAGCTCACTGTAGGAGTAAGAGGAACAACCCTCACCAGTCCCATGAATTTTAGGGACTAAACATCGCCAAGGTTTTCGTTTTTGCTTGATTTCTTAATAATAATAACAATAATAATAATAGTTACAAAGCACCGATCAGGCACCATGCTGAGGGCTTTACTTGTATTAACTTATTTAATCCTCACAACAACCCTGTTGGGTTGGGAATATTATGATCCCCCCTTATGGATGAGTAAACTGAAGCACAGAGAAGTTAAGCAACTTGCTCAAAGTCACACAGCAGAGGCAGGATTTGAATCCAAGAAGCTGGCTCCAGAGACTGTGCACTTGGTCACTGTGCTCCCCAGCCTCTAAACTGCTGCCTTCTCTCTGCAGAAAATAAAAAGGGAGACGAGACTTTTCGGCTCAGGATGGAAACAAGGTCAGGGCACCAGGATCTTGAACTGGGCGGGAGGAAGCTCTCACTTTCTGGTATCCAGATTCCTTAGCGGCCTTCCTTGTGTACTGAGTGGACAGTGGGAACCAGCCAAGCTTGCCTCTCCATGTCTGTCCCCCATTCTGTCCCTGCCTCCTGCCATGTCTGCATGTCCTCAGATGACCGACAGGCTCTACCTCAGCTGACATGCTCCGTGACTCAGATGCCCGGAGCTGGCTCCAAGCCCTGAAGCTCTCCCTGTGGTTCTCATTTTCTCCAGACACCCCAGCCCCCACCCCAGTCCTGCCCTGTCCATACCTTCCTTGCCCAAGTTTGCTTCAGATAGAAACATTATTGGGCACCTACTCTGTGCCAGGCCCTGTTCTTGGAGCCAAGGACCCAGCTATGAGCAAGGCAGCCTCTCCCTGCCCTGGCAAAGCCCACAGTCTATCAGGAGAGACAGACAATCATCAAATTATCATACAGAACCAATATGAAATGGCAAATGTGATTTCATGTGGCAAAGGAGAGGTTTACAGAGCCATGGGAGGCAAATCAGAGAATGATCTGGGCCTGGCGTGGTGGCTCGTGCCTGTAATCCCAGCACTTTGGGAAGCCGAGAGGATCACTTGACCCGAGGAGTTTGAGGCCAGCCAGGGCAACACAGCAAGACCTCATCTCTTAAAAATAAATAAATAAATGAATAAATAAATAAATAATAAAAATTTAAAAATTAGCTAGGGGTGGGGGTGCATGTCTATAGTCTCAGCTACTCATGAGCCTGAGACAGGAGGATCACTTGAGCCCAGGAAGCTGAGGCTACAGTGAGCCATGATTGAACCACTGCACTCCAGCCTGGGTGACCCTGTCTTAAAAAAAAAAAAAGAATGATCTGGTGTGTGGGGTGTAGGTTGGGGAAGGCTTCCCAGAGGGAAGATACATTCCAGAGGGAGTGATACATCAGCTGAGATGGAAAACACGAGAGGTGTTTCAGGATGAAGAGTCAGGAGCGAAGATTCCAGGCTGAGTGAACAGCATGTGCAAAGGCCCGATGGCAGGAGAGGGAACAAGGCTAACCGTGATCAAATGGAGGCCGAGGTGGGAGGAGGTGATGTGGAAGGATGTCAGGATTGAGGCAAGGCATTTGGTCATTGAAGCAAGGAGGCGAGGTAGTCAGATTTCTGCTTGCTAAAACTCTGTGTTGTGAGTGGCAAAGGGGACATGCGGAGACCTGGGAGGAGGCTACTGCACTAGTCCAAGCCAGAGACAATAGCAGTGGAGAGGATGGAGAGAGAGACGGGAGGACAGTGGGGGAAGACTGAGGCTGTGAACTTCCAGGTTCCAGAACAATCGAGAGGCCACAATGACCATCATGGAGGTCTCCCTGCTCACTGGCTTCTACCCCAACCAGGATGACCTCAAACAGGTAACGCAGACCCCACCTACAGGCTTCCTGAGCAACCTTTCCATACTTCCCACATGGATGCAGGGCGGTGTCTACTCAAATCAAGGTTCCTGGGTTAATGCCCCATCTTCACTTCTGGATGACTCCCTGCATGGCCTCAACCAAATCTTTTCCCTGCTTGGGCCTCAGTTTCCTCTACCGTGAGGTTGACTGGACAAAGGCTGGAGCTCTAGGGCTAGGGGCCTTGGAGGCTGTCAGCCACCTTCCAGTCTCCACCCTCTGCCCCAGCTCACGAGTGATGTGGAGAGGTACGCCTTTCAGTACGAAACCAAGACAAGTACCAGCGACAGCACCGTTGTCCTCTACCTGGAAAAGGTGAGAGGGGCTGGGTGCCCTCTGCCAGAGATGTGTGGGCACTGCGGGGGCTGGAGAACCCAAGGTCGGTCCCCTGGGTGGGTTTTGCAGAGAGCCAGGCCCTCTGCGGTCAGCCCCTCCGGTTGCGATTCCTGTGGTCAAGGTCACATGGTCCGTGGTCATGGCCAATGCCAACAGCCAAGGCCTCGTAGTCAGTGCCACGAGGTCAGTGCCCCACGGTCAGTGGCCCTGGCCGGCTCAGACAGGACTCTGTTCTCTCCAGCTCTCCCATGAGAAAAACACAGCGCTGGGCTTTCGGGTTCACAGGATGCTACAGGCGGAGTTCCTGCAGGCCGCCCTGGTCACTATCTACGACTACTACGAGCCTTGTAAGGAGGGGCCCCGTGCATGGGGATGAGGCCTGCAAAGGACAGGGCCAGGTGCCAGGCGATGAGAGACTGGGAATTGCCAAAAGGGGGCTGGGTCTGGGTGGACATAAGGGGCGTGGTCTTATTGGAGTGACCTTCGTGGTCGGGGACGGGAAGGAGACGGGGGCAAAGTTGAAAGGGGACTGGGCGTGGCCTGCTGGGAATCGGTGGGGAAGGGGCAGGCTCTTTTGAGTGGGCGTGGCCTGTCGACAGAGGTGGCTGGCCAGGGCCCTTCAAAGTGAGGTTTGCAGTGGGCAGGGCCAGGAAGAGGGGAAGGTCTGGGAGGACCTGGAAAGCACAGCCCAGTGACAAGGAGAGGCAGGAAGGAGCCTGGACTTTGGAGGATGGGGAAGACAAGGCCAGGGCCCAGAGCAGGTGAAGACCAGGCCAGGTAGGCACTGAACCCCCAGGAACACTGGCCCAAGACAACGCACCCCCCTCAACCCCTGCACCCTCCATTCACAGCCCGGAGGTGCAGCACTTTCTACAACCTGCCTACAGAGCAATCTTCCCTGCGAAAGATCTGCCACAAAGACGTCTGCAGATGTGCAGAGGGTGAGATGTGCCGAGGGTGAGCCCCATGCCGCCAGGCTGAGGCTGCCAGGTTGTGGGGGGTGGATCCAGGAGCCCTTCAAGCCTCCTCCTGGCTATAGTCTGGCCTGAGTTTAGACAGAAAGAGAAAGAGACAGAGACAAAGAGAGACAGAAAGAAGGCACAGAGAGACAAAGCTTGTCACACACACACTCGCACTGCCAAGGATCAAATGACATGGAGACAGAGAGAAAGACACAAAGAGACGACAACAGGAGAAATAGACAAGAAAGTGACCAAAAAGAGAGACAGACGCTGGGCATGGTGGCTTACGCCTGTAATCCCAGCACTTTGGGAGAGGATGGCTTGAGGCCAGGAGTTCCAGATCAGCCTGCGCAACAGAGTGAGACCTCATCTGTACAAAAAAATTAAAAAAAAAAAAAAATTAGCCAGGAGTGGTGGTAAGTACCTGTAGCCCCAGCTACTTGGGCGGCTGAGGCAGGAGAATCACTTGAGCTCAGGAGTTGGAGGCTGTAGTGAGCTATGCTGTGCCGCTGCACTCCGGCCAGGGTGATACAACAAGACCTTCTCTCAAAAATAAATTTTAAAAAGCCGGGCTCAGTGGCTTACACCTGTAATCCCAGCATTTTGGGAGCCAAGGTGGGTGGATCACTTCAGGTCAGGAGTTCAAGACCGGCCTGGTCAACATGGTGAAATTCCATCTCTACTGAAAATACAAAACTTAGCTAAGCGTTGTGGTGCATGTCTGTAGTCCCAGCTACTTGGGAGACTGAGGCACGAGAATCGCTTGAACCTGGGAGGTGGAGGTTGCAGTGAGCTGAGATCATACCACTGCATTCCAGCCTGGGCAACAGAGCGAGACTCTGTCTCAAAAAAATAAATAAATAAATAGGTCAAGTATGATGGCTCACACCTGCTGTCCCAACACTTTGGGAGGCCAAAGTGAGAGGATTTCTTCAGCCTAGGAATTTGAGACCAGTCGGGGCAACATAGTGAGACTCTTCATCTCTTAAAAAATAATAATAATGAGGCCGGGCGCGGTGGCTCAAGCCTGTAATCCCAGCACTTTGGGAGGCCGAGACGGGCGGATCACGAGGTCAGGAGATCGAGACCATCCTGGCTAACACGGTGAAACCCCGTCTCTATTAAGAAATACAAAAAACTAGCCGGGCGAGGTGGCGGGCGCCTGTAGTCCCAGCTACTCGGGAGGCTGAGGCAGGAGAATGGCGTGAACCCGGGAGGCGGAGCTTGCAGTGAGCTGAGATCCGGCCACTGCACTCCAGCCTCGGTGACAGAGCGAGACTCCGTCTCAAAAAAAAAAAAAATAAAAATAATAATAATAATAATAATGAGAGCGAGAGAAGGAAAAGAAAGGAAGGAGGAAGGAAAAAGAAAAAGAAAGAGAGAGAGAGACAGAGAGAGAGCCCCACAGACTAGAAGGGCCAGATCCAGAGACCCAGGCCTGGGGGCTGAAGGGAGGGAGGGTGGGGGGTTAATGGGAGGAAGTCCCCTGTCCCAGTGCAGCCAGAGCAGCCGCCCACCTGATCCTGCAGGACAGTGCCCATCCCTGCAGAAGCCCAGTGGCCAATTGAGGCAGGAGGAGCTCCAGACAACAGCATGTGAGGCAGGCGTGGATTTTGGTGAGTGTGGGGAGCCGCAGGGGACAGGCAGAGCCCACTTGCAGGCCGAATGCCAATACGACACCCTTCTGCCCTCCCCCTTCCCCAGTGTACAAGACAAAGCTGGAATCTGTGGAGGTCTCTGCCTCCAACCCTTACGTCTATTACAACATGCAGCTCGAAGACATCATTAAGAGTGGTATGTCCCAGGTGACAAAGGAAGAATCCCAGTGTGGGGTCACCCTGTGGGCCTACCCTGGGGGTCCCATTGTGTGGGAGGGTCAGACTTATGTATGCGCACACACTGGGTTTTCTCCAGGCACAGATCCTGCCACACCCCTTGCCATGAAGAAATTCATCTCCCACGCCACCTGCCATGACTCCCTGGGGTTGCAAGAACAGGAATCGTACCTTATCATGGGCCAGACGTCAGACCTGTGGAGAATCAAATCTGAGTGCGTGAGGGGCTCCACCTGTCCTGGGAACTCAAGCCTGGGCCCTCTTCCTTACCCTCAACCCAGCCCTCAGTTCCACAGTTTTTGCTGGAGGTTCCAAGTGATTCTCCTGCCTCAGCCTCCCAAGTAGTAGCTGGGACTACAGGCGTGCGCCACCACGCCTGGCTAATTTTTGTATTTTTAGTAGAGACGGTGTTTCATCATGTTGGCCAGGCTGGTCTCGAACTCCTGGCCTCAAGTGATCCACCCACCTCGGCCTCCCAAAATCCTGGGGTTATGGCCATGAGCCACTGCACCCGGCCAGGGAAGCATTTACTAATTCCCAGTGATTCGGACTAAGAGGGTGGAAGACCAGAGGGCCTTCGGGCAGGGACACTACAGGCTAAGGCTCTGGCAGGCTGTCAGACAGGACAGGGCAGGGAGGTTGCCATATCCCCAGGGTCACCAGGCTCCTCACCTTCTTGCTTCTTGTAACCCACAGTTACAGCTACGTTCTGGGCAGGGAGACGTTCCTCATGCTTTGGCCAGCAGATGGAGATGCCAGCAAGAAAGAATTGCGGAAGCAACTGGACGAATTTTCGGAATATATGCGCACCCATGGCTGCGAGTCCTGAGCCTCCTCTGCTTTCAGGGAGGTGTCACCAGGCAGCTCTGGGCCACTGGGTTTAACCCCAAATAAAGAGCACAGGATATCACACCCAAACCCTGGACACTTGTCCCTGTTGCACCTTTCACCAGGGGACCTGCACAACCTGCTCTGGCATGACGTGGACCTGTCTCCTCCCTCCTCCCCCGCTACTTGGGTGGCTGAGGTGGGAGGCTCACTCGAGCCCAGGAGTTGGAGCATAGCTCACTACATTTGGCTCCGTTCTGACCACACTGGCCTCCTTTGCCCCCTTCCAGCATCCACCTCCGCGGGGAGACGATTCCCAGCTCTGGACTTTTGCACCCACCATTCCTCTCCCAGGTGCACCCCTCCCCCTAAAGTCGGCTTAGCTTGAATCGTTCCCTTTTCTGGGCTCTGTTTAATTGTCACCTCTGGCATGGTGGCTCATGCCTGTAATCCCAGCACTTTGGGAGGCCGAGGTGGGTGGATGTTAAATGGGTGTTTTCCCTGCCCCACAATGTCAGCTCCTTAAAGTCGGAGTTGTATCTGTCTTATTCGCTGTGGTATTCCCTGTTTTTACAGCAGGAGCTGGAACTCAGTAGGTGCTCAGGAAATGAGTGTTGACTCAGTGAATAGACGGATGGATGAATGAGTCAGTGAATAAATGGATGGCTGAGTTTGGTGCCCACATTCTGAGCTTGGCCCTAATGGTTCACTTGCTGTGTAACTTCAAGCAGCTTATAGTGATGGAAGTTTTGTTTTGGTTTTGGTTTTGGTTTGTTTTGTTTTTTGAGACAGAGTCTCGCTCTATCGCCCAGGCTGGAGTGCAGTGGTGCGATCTCAGCTCATTGCCACCTCTGCCTCTCGGGTTCAAGCAATTTTCCTGTCTCAGCCTCCTGAGTAGCTGGGACTACAGGCGCCCGCCAGCACGCCCGGCTAATTTTTTGTATTTTTAGTAGAGACGAGGTTTCACCGTGTTAGCCAGGATGGTCTCGATTTCCTGACCTCGTGATCCGCCCGCCTCAGCCTCCCAAAGTGCTGGGATTACAGGCGTGAGCCACCGCACCCAGCCAGATTCCAGATTCTTAGATTCTTAGTACGGTTTTTTTTTTCTTTCTTTCTTTCTTTCCCTTTTTTTTTTTTTTTTTTTTTTTGACAGAGTCTCACTCTGTTGCCCAGGCCAGAGTACTGTGGTGTGATCTAGGCTCACTGCAACCTCTGTCTCCTGGGTCCAAGTGATTCTCGTGCCTCAGCCTCCCTAGTAGCTGGTATTGCAGGCATGCACCATGATGCCTGGATACTTTTTGTATTTTTGGTAGACACGGGGTTTTACCATGTTGGCCAGGCTGGTCTCGAACTCCTGACCTCAGGTGATCTGTCTGTCTTGGCCTCCCAGAGTACTGGGATTACAGGCATGACCCACTCAGCCGAGATTCTTTATCTGTGTCTTTGCTGTCTGTTTCCCCTACTGGGCTGGGAGCCCCAGGAGAGCAGGGAGGCTGCCTGTCTTAGCCACAGTTATAATCACAGACACATTCAGGGCCTGGCACATAATAGGTGCTCATTTTGCTGAATGAATGATTGAAGAAGTAAAAGAGAGGCCGGGCGCGGTGGCTCAAGCCTGTAATCCCAGCACTTTGGGAGGCCGAGGCGGGCGGATCACGAGGTCAGGAGATCGAGACCATCTTGGCGAACACGGTGAAACCCCGTCTCTACTAAAAATACAAAAAACTAGCCGGGCGAGGTGGCGGGCGCCTGTAGTCCCAGCTACTCAGGAGGCTGAGGCAGGAGAATGGCGTGAACCTGGGAGGCGGAGCTTGCAGTGAGCTGAGATCCGGCCACTGCACTCCAGCCTGGGTGACAGAGCGAGACTCCCTCTCAAAAAAAAAAAAAAAAAAGAAGCAAAAGAGAAAGGGAGTGAGAGAGAAGAAAGGGAGGGAGGGAAGGAAAGAAAGATAAAAGGATGGAGGGAGAGAGGGATGGAAGGAGGGAAGGAGGAAGGGAGAGAAGGAAGGAGGGAAGGAGGGAGAGAAGAGAAAAAGAGAGAGAAGGGTAAAGGGAGGGAGGGGAGGGGAAGGAAGGGAGGTGATGGGGAAGAGGGAAGGAGAAGGAAGAAAGAAGGGAAGGAAAGATGGCAGGCAAACTGGCTTATGGCCTGTTTCTGTACAGTCCTCAAGCTAAGAGTAGGGTTTTTTCGGTTTTTGTTTTTGTTTTTTTTTGAGACAAAGTCTTGCTCTTATCACCAAGGCTGGAGTGCAATGGGCGATCTCTGTTCACTGCAACCTCTACCTCCCAGGTTCAAGCAATTTTCCTGCCTCAGCCTCCCCAGTAGCTGTGATTACAGGTGCTCAACATCACACCCAGCTAATTTTTCTATTTTTAGTAAAGACAAGGTTTCGCCATGTTGGCCAGGCTGGTCTCGAGCTCCGGACCTCAGGCGATCTACCAGCCTTGGCCTCCCAAAGTGCTGGAATTACAGACGTGAGCCACCACACCTGGCCTTTTAAAATATATATATATATATTTTGAGACAGAGTTTCGCTCTTGTTACCCAGGCTGGAGTGCAATGGTGCACTCACCACAACCTCTGCCTCCTGGGTTCAAGCAATTCTCCTGCCTCAGCCTCCTGAGTAGCTGGGATTACAGGCATGTGCCACCACACCCAGGTAATTTTTTTGTTTGTTTTTTTGTTTTTTGTTTTTTTTGTTTTTTTTGAGACGGAGTCTTGCTCCTCACCCAGGCTGGAGTGCAATGGCGCGATCTCGGCTCACTGCAAGCTCCGCCTCCTGGGTTCACGCCATTCTCCCGCCTCAGCCTCCCGAGTAAATGGGACTACAGGCACCCGCCACCACGCCCGGCTAATTTTTTGTATTTTTAGTAGAGACGGGATTTCACCATGTTAGCCAGGATAGTCTCGATCTCCTGACCTCGTGATCCGCCCATCTCGGCCTCCCAAAGTGCTGGGATTACAGGCATGAGCCACCGCGCCCAGCCAATTTTTTTGTATTTTTAGTAGAGACAGGGGTTCTCCATGTTGGTCAGGCTAGTCTCGAACACCCGACCTCAGGTGATCCACCCTCCTCGGCCTCCCAAAGTGCTGGGATTACAGGCGTGAGTCACCGTGCCTGGCCTTAAAACATTTTTAAAGGATTGATTAACAACAACAACAACAACAACAGGCTGGACACGGTTGCTCCTGCCTGTAAGCCCAACACTTTGAGAGGATGAGGTAGGAGAATCCCTTGAGGCCAGGAGTTCATGATCTGCCTAGAAAAGAGCCAGGCGTGGTGGTGTGCACCTGTAGTCCCAACTACTTGGGAAGCTGAGGAGGGTGGATCACGCCACTGCACTCCAGTCTGGGTAACAGAGTGAGACCTGTCTCTAAAAATAAATAAAAACAAACAACAAAGAAGAATGTGCAACAGAGAACCTATGTGGCCTGAAAACCTAAAGTACTTATTATCTGGTCCTTTACAGAAAAAAAAAAAATTGCCTACTCCTGAGTTAGGGCATTTGTTATCTATTCCTACGAAACAAATCACCATAGCTGGGCGCGGTGGCTCATGCCTGTAATCCCAGCACTTTGGGAGGCTTAGGCGGGCAGATCACCTGAGGTTGGGAGTTCGAGACCAGCCTGACCAACATGGCGAAACACCGACTCTACTAAAAATACAAAATAATTAGCCAGGTGTGGTGATGGGCGCCTGTAATCCCAGCTACTCGGGAGGCTGAGACGGGAGAATTCCTTGAACCTGGAAGGCGGAGGTTGCAGTAAGCCTAGATTGCACTACTGTACTCCAGCCTGGACAATAAAGCAAGACTCTATCGAAAGGAAGGAAGGAAGGAAGGAAGGAAGGAAGGAAGGAAGGAAAGAAGGGCCGGTCGTGGTGACTCATACCTGTAATCCCAGCACTTTCGGAGGCCGAGGCGGGAGGATCACGAGGTCAGGAGATCGAGACCATCCTGTGAATGGTGAAAGCCTGTCTCTACTAAAAATACAAAAAATTAGCCAGGCGTGGTGGGCGTGTAGTCCCAGCTACTCGGGAGGCTGAGGCGGGAGAATGGTGTGAACCCTGGAGGCAGAGCTTGCAGTGAGCCGAGATAGTGCCACTACACTCCAGCCTGGGCAACAGAGTGAGACTCCGTCTCAAAAAAAAAAAAAAAAAAGAAGGAAGGAAGGAAAAATGGGAAGCTCCGCCGCAAGCCTTTATCATGCACTTCTCCCCCAGAACCAGAACCTGCACATCCTGCATCCCCTATTCTTCAACATGGAAAACACTTGAGTAGCCACGGACAAAAATATGTAACGTTTCTTACTGTGTGTACACAGGGACTTCCTCCTTCTGGATCAAACACTTCTTAATGTGTAACTTTTTGGAGGAGGGGTCCAACACGCTCTGCTTTTGCAGTCAGAAAAGGAAAAAAAGGGCAGAATATCATGCTTAGAGGGGAGGGAATGCTATCGGCAAATTTAAAATTCCAAAATGTAGGCCAGGTGTGGTGGCTTACGCCTGTAATCCCAGCACTTCAGGTGTGGTGGCGGGCGCCTGTAGTCCCAGCTACTCGGGAGGCTGAGGCAGGAGAATGGCGTGAACCTGGGAGGTGGAGCTTGCACTGAGCCGAGATCGCACCACTGCACTGCACTCCAGCCTGGGCAACAGAGTGAGACTCCATCTCAAAAAAAAAAAAAAATCCAAAATGTAAAGTAGAAAGAGGACATTGTCTGGCCATCCCACATCCCAGAATTACAGGTCTGGTGTCTGCACCAACTGGCTTTTTTTTTTTTTTTTTTTTTTTTAAATGGAGTGTCACTCTGTCGCCCAGGCTGGAGTGCAGTGGCGTGATCTTGACTCACTGCAACCTCCGCCTCCAGGGTTCAAGTGATTCTTCTGCCTCAACCTCCTGAGTAGCTGGGACTAAAGGCCCGCACCACCACACCTGGCTAATTTTTGTATTTTTAGTAGAAACGGGGTTTCGCCATATTGGCCAGGCTGGTCTCAAACTCCTGACCTCGTGATCCCCCCGACTCAGCCTCCCAAAGTGCTGGGATTACAGGTGTGAGCCACCACACCTGGTCCCAACTGGCTTGTTTTCAGTACTTTCCCTCGGGGCCTTCTGGCCTTGGTTCTCCTCCAGAATGTAGGATCAATGATAAATGATGGATGTTTCTGCTGTCAGGAGCTGAGATGTGGCAGCGGCCCCTGGAGTAGAGTGAGGGACCGCTTCCCACAGGCCACGCCTTAGGAAAAGCAAGCTAAACCAAAGTGGTGGGTGTGGTGGCTCACACCTGTAGTCCCAGCACTTTGGAATGCTGACGTGGGAGGATCACTTGAGTCCAGGAGGTCAAGGCTGCAGTGAGCTATGATCACACAACTGCACCCCAGCTGGGTAACGTGGCAAGTCCCAATTCCCCCAAAAAAGAAGAAAACAGCTATGCATCTTGGCTTATGCCTATAATCCCAGCACTTTGGGAGGCTGAGGCAGGCAGCTCCCTTGAGGCCAGGAGTTCGAGACCAGCCTGACCAACGTGGCAAAACCCTGTCTTTACTAAAGATACAAAATTAACTGGGCATGGAGGCCAACGCCTGTAATCCCAGCTACTACTCAGGAGGCTGAGGTACAAGAATCCCTTGAATCCAGGAGGCAGAAATAGCAGTGATGTGAGATTGTGCCACAGTGCTCCAGCCTGGGCAACAGAGCAAGACTCTGTCTCAAAAAACAACAACAACAACAACAACAAAAAACACCAGAAAGAAAAGAGGGTGGGCTCAGTGGCTCACGCCGGTAATCCCAGCACTTTGGGAGGCCAAGGTGGGAGAATTGCCTGAGGTCAGGAGTTTGAGACCAGTCTGGCCAACATGGTGAAACCCCGCCTCTATTAAAAATACAAAAAATTGGCCGGGCGCGGTGGCTCACGCCTGTAATCCCAGCACTTTGGGAGGCTGAGGCGGGCGGATCACAAGGTCAGCAGCTCGAGACCATCCTGGCTAACATGGTGAAACCCTGTCACTACTGAAAAAATACAAAAAATTAGCCGGGCGCGGTGGCTCACGCCTGTAATCCCAGCTACTCGGGAGGCTGGGGCAGAGAATTGTTTGAACCAATAGGGTGGGGGTTGCAGTGAGCCGAGATTGCACCACTGCACTGCAGCCCGGACAACAGAGCAAGACTCTGTCTCAAAAAAAATAAAGAAGGAAAGGAAAGGAAGGGAAAGGGAAAGGGAAAAGGAAAAGAAAAGAAGGAAGGAAGGAAAGAAGGGAGGAGGGAGGGAGAGAGGGAGGGAGGAAGGAAGGAAGGAAGGAAGGAAGGAAGGAAGGAAGGAAGGAAGGAAGGAAGGAAGGAAGGAAGGAAGGAAGAAGGTTGGTTAAGGACTGTCTAGTTCCAAAGCATGCCCCCTTCATCTCCACAATTCTCAACCTAAATTCCAGCTTGAAGGAGTTTGCAGTCAGTTGGCCTGAGTTCAAATCCTGACTATACCACTTATAAGCTGGGTATCTACATGATTTGCTTAATCTCTTGGAAGCTCAGTTTCTTCATCTGTAAGTGCCAATCATGCCTAAGCCAGAAGATCCTAAGGCCTAGGGCATCACCTGCAGAGAGCCCAACAGCCAGTGAGCCCCAGATATACTCAGGGAATTCATTTTAGCCATTATAATTTCTCCACTCACCACTCACCAAATTAATTTGAGCATAGCCCCACCAAACAGGTTCCTCAACTTTTGCACACAATGTATTCCTGGAAAAATGTAAGAAACTGATTTCACAAAACTCGAACAATAGATTTCTGTGCTGCAAAGGATGTTCCATTTACTCAGAACTACTCAAATTATAAAATTCCAAATTACTTCTCACCCATTAGGCGTCATTGTCAAAGATAGTGTCCAGGGTTTCAAACATGTTATTTTAAAAAATTAATTGGATTGGCCAGGTGCAGTGGCTCACACTTGTAATCCCAGCACTTTAGGAGGCTGAGATGGGTGGATCACGAGGTCAGGAGTTCGAGACCAGCCTGGCCAACATGGTGAAACTCTGTCTATACTAAAGATACAAAAAATTAGTTGGGCATGGCAGTGCGCGCACCTGTAATTCCAGCTACACCAGAGGCTGAGCCAGGAGAATCGCTTGAACCCGGGAGGCCAAGGTTGCAGTGAGCAGAGAGCATGCAATTGCACTCCAGCCTGGGCGACAGAGCAAGACTCTGTCACAAAAGAAAAGAAAAGAAAAAAGAAAAGAAAAATGAATTGTATTTATCTTATTGGGTATTTTTTTCTCATTACAAAAATGATAGATTAGATGCTTGTTGCAAGAAAAATTCAAACCAGGTGCAGTGGCTCATGCCTGTAATCCCAGGACTTTGGGAGGCCAAGGAGGGAGGGTCACTTGAGCCCAGGAGATCGAGATCAGCCCAGGCAACAAAGTGAGACCCCGTCTCTACAAAAATAATAAAATTAGCTGACAGGATGGTGCACACCTATCATCACAGCTACTTGGGAGACTGAGGCAGGAGGATCACTCGAGTCCAGGAATTCAAGTGAGCTATGGTGATGATGCAGCACTCCAGCCTGGGTGGCACAGTGAGATTCTGCTCAAAAAAAAAAGGGGAGAAGAAGGAGGAGGAGGAGGAGGAGGGGAGGAGGAGAAGGAGGAGGAGGAGGAGGAGGGAGAAGAAGAAGGAGGAGAGGAGAAGGTGAAGAAGATGGAGAAGGAGAAGGTGACAGAAAATGAGAGACATGATTAATCCAGCATGCTTAATAGTTTAGTAGTAGATTTTTCCATTGTGTCCTTCCCAAAAGGTTTCACCAATGGATGCTGTCTCCAGTGATTTGGGAGACTTCTCATTGCCCTACAGCTTCTCCAGCTCTGAGCATTCCTGATCAATTTTTCATTTGACTCAACTGGAGTGACTAGATTGTGAAAAGCACACACACGCTCCAATGGTCTCCATCTCCTCCATAATATTTTGTTTTTGTTTTTGTTTTTTGTTTTTTGTTTTTTGAGACGGAGTCTCGCTCTGTTGCCCAGGCTGGAATGCAGTGGCCGGATCTCAGCTCACTGCAAGTTCCGCCTCCTGGGTTTACGCCATTCTCCTGCCTCAGCCTCCCGAGTAGCTGGGACTACAGGCGCCCGCCACCTTGCCCGGCTAGTTTTTTGTATTTTTTAGTAGAGACGGGGTTTCACCAGGTTAGCCAGGATGGTCTCGATCTGCTGACCTCGTGATCCGCCCGTCTCGGCCTCCCAAAGTGCTGGGATTACAGGCTTGAGCCACCGCGCCCGGCCTTTGTTTTTGTTTTTGAGACGGAGTTTGGCTCGTGTTGCCCAGGCTGGAGTGCAATGGCACGATCTTGGCTCACTGCAACCTCCGCCTCCTGGGTTCAAGCAATTCTCTTGCCTCAGCCTCCTGAGTAGCTGGGATTACAGGCATGCACCACCCTGCCCAGCTAATTTTGTATTTTTAGTAGAGACAGGGTTTCTCCATATTGGTCAGGCTGGTCTCGAACCCCCGACCTCAGATGATCTGCCCACCTCGGCCTCCCAAAGTGCTGGGATTACAAGTGTGAGGCAATTTTTTTTTTTTTTTCAGATGGAGTCTCTCTCTGTTGCCCAGGCTGGAGGGTAGTTGTGCGATCTTGGCTCGCTGCAACCTCCACCTCCTGGGTTCAAGTGATTCCCCCACCTCAGCCTCCTGAGTAGCTGGGACTATAGGCACGCACCACCATGCCTGGCTACTTTTTGTATTTTTAGTAGACAGGGTTTTGCCATGTTGGCCATGTTGGTTTCAAACTCTTGGCCTCAAGTGATCTGCCCTCCTGGGCCTCCCAAAGTGCTGGGATTATAGGTGTGAGCCACTGCACACGGCCTTCCTCCACAATTGAACACACAGTCACCCAGCTTAAGCCTCCAAGGGCTTAAGCTTAAGTTCCAGGTCAAGATTTGCTGTTTTTGCTATGTTTTATTTTATTTTTGTTTTTGTTTTTGAGACAGAGTCTTGCTTTGTCACCCAGGCTGGAGTGCGGTGGCATAATCTTGGCTCACTGCAACCTCCACTTGCTGGGTTCAAGTGATTCTCCTGCCTCAGCCTCCCAAATAGCTGGGATTACAGGCACCCACCACCACGCCCGGCTAATTTTTGTATTTTTAGTAGAGGCGAGGTTTCACCATGTTAGCCAGGCTGGTCTCGAATTCCTGACCTCAGGTGATCCACGCACTTCGGCCTCGCAAAGTGCTGGGGTTACAAGAGTGAGCCACCACGCCCAGCTAATGAGGTCTCACTATGTTGCCCAGGATGGTCTTGAAATCCTGACCTCAAGTGATCCTCCTGCCTTGGCCTCCCAAGTGCTGAGATTACAGGCATGAGCTGCTGTGCCCAGCCAATGAGCTTTTAATGTACACGATGTGGCAGAAGTGACGCTATATGCCTTTCAGGCTAGATCATAAAAAGATACAACTTCCACCTAGCTCTCAGCTCCTAGATGGTGTGCTCGGGAGGCCAGCTCCCATGCTGGGAGTACACTCATGCCACTCAACTATACTGGGAGGAATCGAGGCATCCCGCCAATCATAGCACCTATCTGCATGCCCTGGGAGTGAGCCACCTTGGAAGCAGATTCGCCAGCCCCTGTCAAACCTTCAGATGACCAAAGCCGTGGCCAACTCCTTAACTGCAACCTTCTGAGAGGCCCTGAGCAAAAAGCAAAGCAAACAGCCCAGCAAAGCCATTTCTCAAGTCCTGAGCTACAAAGACTACATGAAATCATAAGGATTGACCAGGTGCAGTGACTCACGCCTGAAATCCCAGCATTTTGGGAGTCCAAGGCAGCAGGATCACTTGAGCCCAGGGGTTCAAGACCAGCCTGGGCAACACAGTGAGACCCACAGCTCTACAAAAAAGTATAAAAATTAGCTGGGCATGGTGGCACACACATGTAGTCCCAGCTACTCAGGAGGCTTAGGCAGAATTGCTTGAACCCAGGAAGCAGAGGTTGCAGTGAGTTGAAATCGTGCCACTGCACTGCAACCTAGGTGACAGAGCAAGACTCTGTCTCAAAACAAAAACAAAACAAAACAACAACAAAATAAACAAACAAACAAATTAGCCGGGTGTGGTGGCACACACCTGCAGTCCCAGCTATTCAGAAGGCCAAGGCGGGAGGATTGCTTGAGCTCGGGAGGTTGAGGCTGCAGCGGAGCTATGATTGTGCCACTGTACTCCATCCTGTCTCTTAAAAAAAAAAAAAAAAAGCCAGCTCTAACAGACCTTTGCTCTGCATATTCTGTGCTAAAAAAAAAAAAAAATCAAAAAACAAAACGCCTAGCAGATCTGATTTACGTCAGGGCTAGCTCAGACTCTTACCTGTTTCCTTCCCACTCAGTGCCCATCTCGGCCAGTGGATGGGACATAACTATGACCTCCCTCTGCGCTGGGCAAATAGATTAGTAACTGGCAACTATGACAGGAGATTCCCTCCAAACCTCCCCACTTCCTTCAGGATAAAATCCCAGGTCCTCTGTGCAGTCTCCAGCCCCCGTCCCCGCCTAGAATTCCACCATTCAGCCACGAAGAATCATGAACTGCTTTTGTTTGCGAATATAGTAGTCTCCAGAGTGCAGTACATACACTCTATAAACAAAGTTTTGGGGTTTAGCTGGAAAACACTAGAATATCTAGATTTGGGGGGGTTTATTGTTTTTTAGTTTTTTTTTTTTTAAATAATTTTTTTCTTTTCTTTCTTTCTTTCTTTTTTTTTTTTTTAAGAGACAAGGTCTTGCTATATTGCCTAGGCTGGTTTTGAATTCCTGACCTCAAGTGATTCCCCACCTTGACCTCCCAAAGTGCTAGCATTACAGGTGTGAACCATCATACCCAGCTTCATTTATCTCTCTACATTTTTTCAAGAGTCACCCTGTCACCCATGCTGGAGTGCAGTAGCATAAGCCCGTCTCACTGCCATGTCTCCCTCCTATATTCAAGCAATTCTGCTACCTCAGCCTCCCAAGAAGCTGGAATTACAGGCATGCACCACCATGCCCAGCTAATTTTTATATTTTTGGTATGGATGGGGTTTCCCCATGTTGGCCAGGCTAGTCTCAAACTCCTGGCCTCAAGTGATCCGCCCGCTTCAGCCTCCCAAAGTGTTGGGATTACAGGCATGAGCCACCAAGCCCAGCCCTCATGTATATTTTTGAATCTGCAGTTTTCTGTTTTCTTTCTTTTTCTTTTTTTTTTTTTTTTTTTGAGACAGAGTTTCGCTCTTGTTGCCCAGGCTGGAGGGCAATGGCATGATTTTGGCTCACTGCAACTTCCATCTCCCAGGTTCAAGCAATTCTCCTGCCTCAGCCTCACAAGTAGCTGAGATTACAATTTTTTGTTTCCTAAAGAACATATATTTTGGCTGGGTACAGTGGCTCATGCCTGTAATCCCAGCACTTTGGAAGGCCAAAGCGGGAGGATCATGAGGTCACAGGTTCCAGACTACATGTAGTGGCCAACATAGTGAAACACCGTGTCTACTAAAAATACAAAAAAATTAGTCAGTCATGGTGGCGGGCACCTGTAATCCCAGCTACTTGGGAGGCAAAGGCAGGAGAATCACTTGAACCTGGGAGGCAGAGGTTGCAGTGAGCCAAGATCATACCATTGCACTCCAGCCAGGCAACAATGTGAGACTCTGTCTCAAAAAAAAAAAAAAAAAAAAAAGAATATATATTTCTGTAATAAAGATACTGTTATGTAACAATTTACAGAATATATTGATATAATTGTATTTGTATATAATTTAAATAATATCCTGGCTGGGGCCGGGCGCGGTGGCTCAAGCCTGTAATCCCAGCACTTTGGGAGGCCGAGACGGGCGGATCACGAGGTCAGGAGATCGAGACCATCCTGGCTAACACAGTGAAACCCCGTCTCTACTAAAAATACAAAAAAAAAACTTAGCCGGGCGAGGTGGCAGGCGCCTGTAGTCCCAGCTACTCGGGAGGCTGAGGCAGGAGAATGGCGTGAACCCGGGAGGCGGAGCTTGCAGTGAGCTGAGATCCGGCCACTGCACTCCAGCCTGGGTGACAGAGCGAGACTCCGTCTCAAAAAAAAAAAATAAAATAATATCCTGGCTGGGCGCAGTGGCTCACACCTGTCATCCCAGCACTTTGGGAGGCAGAGGCGGGCGGATCACGAGGTCAAGAGTTCGAGACCAGCCTGACCAACATAGTGAAACCCCGTCTCTACCTAAAATACAAAAGTTAGCTGGGCGTAGTGGCGTGCACCTGTAATCCCAGCTACTTGGGAGGCTGGGGCAGCAGAATCGATTGAACCTGGGAGGCAGAGGTTGTAGTGAGACGAGATGGCACCACTGCATTCCTGGGCGACAGGGGGAGACTCTTCTCAAAAAAAAATAATAATAATAATAAATACAAATAAATAATTTTTTTAAAAAAAATCCATCTTTGAGGCCAGGAGTTTGATACCAGCCTGTGCAACATAGTGAGACCCCGTCTCTACAAAAAAAAAAAAAAAAAAAAAAAAGAAAAGAAAATTAACCAGGCATAGTGGCATATGCCAGTAATCCCAGATACTTAGGAGGCTGAGGTAGGAGGATCGTTTGAGTCCAGGAGTTCGAGGCTGCAGTGAGCCGTATTCAAACCACTGCACTCCAGCCTGGGCAACAGAGCAAAACCTTGTCTCAAAAGATAAATAAATAAATACATATCCATCTGGGGGTGTAACTTTAACAGTTTTACCTATAGAGGTGTGCAATGGAGAAAAAAATTTAGAGTCGTTGAACACAATGCTATTTTGCCCCTCAGAGAGTATCTGGCAGTCTCTGGAGACATTTTTTGTAGTCACAACAGGGAGAGTGAGGAGCCACTGGCATCTAGTAGGCAGTGGCCAGGGATGCTGTTAAATGTCCCCCAACACACAGGACAGTCCCCCACACAAAGAACCAGGCAGCCCAAAGTGTCAAGAGTGCTGGGCTTGAGAAGCCCTTGCCCGAAAGCCCCAGACTTAGTCTTGCTTTGGGGGCTCTGCACGGCTGCCTCAACTCCCCACTCTATTCGTCCCCGAGCTAAGACCTCCAATTTCAGTGACTGTACAAAGCATCCCCTCCTCCGATGAAGTAGCCATCTCTGTGTCCCCAGGCTGGGCCAGAGCCCCACCACCTAACGGCTCCCTGATGCGCCCGGTACTGGGTTAGAATTATCCAGCTCACGGGGTTCTTAACCATTGCAGATTCCCTGGATCCCTGAGACAGCCGGATTCTACCGGGCAACGAGAGACCAAGAATCTGTGTTTTTCTCAAGCACCGCTCCCCGCAACCACACACACACTGCCTGCCCCTATCAAGGGCAGACAGCAGGTGGCCCAGTGACTAGTTGAGTGCCTACTGCAAGCCAGGCGCTATTACGCGATCCACTCGGGAATCTTGGCACATACTCCACTCCATGGTGTAGACACCAGGATCCTCCCCATTTCACAGAGGGGTAAACTGAGGTTCAGAGAGGTGACCCTAGCTAGGACAGAGACTCAGGGCAGGAAAAGCGCCCAGGTCCTCATGAGCGCCAGATTCCCGGGGAAGGAAGGACAGAGAGGAGGGTGATGAACTGGGGGAGCTCGCGCTGGGTGGGGGGGCGCGGGGCCTCGCCGCGGCCTTCCGATGCGGCCCCGCCCCCACGAGGGACGTGAAGACGCGGACCCCGCGCAGCGTGGGGACATGTGACCGACTGCAGAGGCCGCGCCGCCTCCCCCGCCCGAGGTCTGCGCGCTCCGCCGCAGGGTGCAGACCCGGGGCGCCCGCCTGGGTTTGGGGCGCAAGAGCAGAGGCGGAGCCAGGGCGGAGCCAGCGCGCCCGGTCCCCCCTGAATCGAAAGCGAAACAGGGGCTGGGGAGGAAGGGCGGAGCCGGCCCCGAGGCACCGCCCCCTGCCCTGCGCGGCTGCTGGACCGACGGGCGCGCCCAGGTAGGGGGGCGGCTGAACCGCGCAGTGCGGACCCTCGCGGGGACCTGCGCCGCCGCCACCATGTCTCAGGAAGGTGTGGAGGTAAGAGATGGCTACGGCTGGGCCGGGGGCAGACGCCACAGACTCCGAGGAGCGGCCGGGAGGCGCGGAGGGGGCTTCGCAGTTCCTGGGGACCCCCATCCTAGAACCCCAGATCCTTACCCCTGCCTGGCGCTCACCCCCCTTGAAAAGGAAAGTGACTCCCACGTTTCCCCAGAGCGAAATGAGGCCTCTCCGAGGAAAAGCGGGGGCTGCAGGGTCAAAGGTCAGAGGCCAGAGATAACCTGGCCGCCCCCCCACCTTAGGCTGGGACGCTCGCCTCAGTCCGCGCCCTCCCCCAGCGCCATGTGGGGACTTTGGCTTTTTCCAGGAAATGCCGTAGAGGGATGAAAGGGGGGGGGCGGCGGAGGCCAAAACCAAGGGTCAAGTTCAGGCCGGGAGAACGGTGCCTAGAGATGGGGGAGGGACGATCGCGCTTCCCCTTGGCCCACCGGAACCCCCCTGTCCCCATCCCAGCTGGAGAAGAGCGTCCGGCGCCTCCGGGAGAAGTTTCATGGGAAGGTATCCTCCAAGAAGGCGGGGGCTCTGATGAGGAAATTCGGCAGCGACCACACGGGAGTTGGGCGCTCCATCGTGTACGGTGAGGCTGCTGGGGTCCCGGGCCTGGTGCGGGGACCGCGCGTGGGAGCGCCGAGGGGGCGTGGTCTAGGGAGAGGCGTTGAGATCACCTCCCCCGGAGGTCCCAGCCTCGGGGAGGCTCTGCATCGCGGCTCTGGGTGGCCTGGAACTCCCACAGACCCTTCAAGGGCCCTTCTCTTATACGCACTCTCCGCCGCAGGGGTAAAGCAAAAAGATGGCCAAGAACTAAGTAACGATCTGGATGCCCAGGTAACCTGTCCCCTCCCCTCGCAAAGGACCGGGTCACGGGAGGGACAGCAACAGGGGGGACCCGACCGGTTCATGGTGACTGACACTTCTCTGAAACAGGAGGGACCAGGCATTGTCGGTCCGTAACTCATCACCCAATCTCACTTTTTCACCTCTCCATCGTTTGTCCGGCCAGGGAGCCTGCAAACAGTAGGCGCTCATTATGCGCTGATTGTATTCAAAGGAGGACAGCCATGAAACTAGGCAATGAAAGGAGTCAGGATTATGGCCATCGTGGGGGGGCAGAGATCAGAGAAGACTTCCTGGAGGAGGAGGTACCAAGTCTTAAAGGATGGAGAGGAGTGAGCCCTGGGAGGGGAAAGGAAAAGAAAGGCAGGGGCCTTAGGGTGTGGGAGGGAATGGCATGAGCAAAGGCTGGGAGGTGGGGAAGGGTTGTTAGTGTCAGTCTCTAGAAAGGCTGGGATGAGCAGGGGATTGGGGAGGAGAGAGAGGGAGGGGAAGGGAACCCTTGTGTTGAATGAATGAATGAATGAATGAATGAATGAATGGATGGATGGCTGGCTTTGAAGCACAGGTGCATCGTGGCTACTTTGCTTCTTTGAAAGCTTTGGTGATGGGAACACTGTGGATTTCACCTGCCTGAAAGGCTCAGTGTAGGGCTGTTACAGTATAATAGGCCTGGCGCCATGGCTCACGCCTGCAATCCCAACACTTTGGGAGGCTGAGGCGGGTGGATCACCTGAGGTCGGGAGTTCGAGACCAGCCTGACCAACATGGAGAAACCCGTCTCTACTAAAAAATACAAAATTAGCTGGGCATGGTGGCGCATGCCTGTAATCCCAGCTACTCGGGAGGCCGAGGCAGGAGAATCGCTTGAACCTGGGAGGCAGAGGTTGCAGTGAGCCAAGATCACGCCATTGCACTCCAGCCTGGGCAACAAGAGCGAAACTCTGTCTCAAA